>NC_141755.1:134419547-134474547 GCF_982258835.1 Parasteatoda tepidariorum | reverse complement strand
TTTGAATGTGGTCGCTCAACACTATGTTCAATTCCTCAAGCTGCAGAGACAAATACATTCATTTTTTCTATACATAACATTTATTAATTTTTCATTAAGTATCGCTTGGTAATTAAAAAAAATTGTATTTATTTGATTTTATTGAATTTTTGTTCAATTTATATAAGCTTTTTCTTTCTTTTTTTAAAAATTTACGAGCAAAATTATCTGATAAAAAGTATTAACAGCTTTGCCACTGATATCTGTAAAAAAAATCCCTATGTTTCCCCTGCAGAAATTATGCACAATATATTAAGAGGATAAACACGTTCACTGTGAACTATATTAGGATGAAGATGCTAGATTTAGTTACTAAAGTAACTTGGTGAATTAAGCTCAACATAAAACAGGTAATGATATAGAAAAAGAAATAATATAATATAGCTGAACTGTCATCTTTAAATATCCCATAGATTGAGTTCTGAGAGGTCTAAATCTTTTAAAAGGAAATAAAATTAAAAGTTGGTAAGGAAAAATAAAAAATTTCCCGCCTTTTCCCAGCTATTTTAGCTGATTTTTAAATTCCCTGTGTTTTCCCCATGGAGTGGCAACGCTGATTAACAATTCTTAATATTATTCAAAAACAATGAAGCAGCTAAAATAGTTATTATTTAAAACAAAAATTTTTAAACGAAGTATAACAGGGTGCGTAGCCAAATCTTTCAGCAAAAAATAAGCACATTTTAAGTACTTTAAGCATGCAAAAAATATTTTTAAGTTCTATATTCATTAACAAAATGCAAAATAATTTACTAAATTTACATGATCATACTAAAATAACTAGTTTCCGACAAAGAACTCCTTTCTCGATTATATTAGCCATTATAAAATGATCAATAGATTTTTTGGTTCGATATCGGGGGGAAATGAAGCCTGAAATTGAGAATATCTTTCAAAATGCAGCAGAGTTGCACATGTGGACAAGTATATCATCAAACATGTAAAATAATTGGTGCTTTCATACGCTATGGACCGATGGTATGCCGAAATAGATTGTGGTTAAATGAACTGTGAAAACGTTGAATAGAAAAATGCGAAAAATACCCTTAAAAATATTTTTAATCACTTTCCAAAAATAAAAAATCATAATTAAGATCTATGCAGTAATAAAAATTATTTTTTTTCTATCGTTTACAACAGGGGTTTCCAACTGGCTGCCCGGGGGCCGCATCCGGCCCGTGAAGCCTTTTTTTTGTGGCCCACGTACAAAATTATATTAGTTGTCCTTTTGTGGCGGTTAATTTTCGTAAAACTATATGGTAAAAACTCCACTTTTCTCGTTAATAAAAACATAATTTCTTCGTTTCTGTGAAATTTAACATACCAACGGTGCAAAAAAATTTATTTCTCAGGTTTTGCCTCAAAGAAGAAGTTTTTTTTTCTACATTTGAATCATCTGCATCTCTTTTTTTTGGGAGGGATTATTTGATTTAAAGAATTTTTTGTAGTACACTCATTGTAAAGGTGTTCTCGCAATTCAATGTAATTTATTTTTTAAAGTTAATTACACTTCAAAATTTAAATATACTATTATTTAATTCAAAACTTTAATATATTACAAAAGCACTTTTCGGTATGTTGTTATTCTAATTATTTAAATTGTTTAAGTTAAAATTATTAATTGCTTGAAAATTAATTCTCATATTAGCGATTGTTCACATTTTTTTTAACTATATTTGTTTCAAAATCTTTCGAATTTCGAAAAATTTATCCTAATAATTTTTTTCCTCTCTTTTTATTAATCTTTAATATTTTCCATATTTTCTCTGCGTTTTTAACTTATGTGCATAGATATTATATATTGTTAGTTCAGACACTCCCATAGAAAATTCATACACACACCATCATTGCAGCAAAAAGGAATATACACAACTATAATAGAATTCCTTGAGCCATTCCTTGACCAAGATAAGTAAGAATACTCACTACATCTTCATCTTCATAGCCTTCTTCATCATCTGGTTCCCCACTGTTTGAATCACACTCTTTAACTAAGTACTTTAACGTGTTACTCAATGTTCCAAGTACTGAAAGACATAAGTTTCAATATAAGTACACAAAGCAATGTTAAGCAGTTCATACGCTTATTAACACAAAATTGAAAACTCTTATCGCTAATGTCAAAACTTCTATACTTAGTGCAATACTTTAGCTGACCTGACACTGATGCTGAAAATTTTAATTAATGAGCAAAAACATATTTAATTAAAAAAATTTCTATTATTTTGAATAATATTGTGATGCTATTATAGGGATTACATATTTCCTAGCTTTTAAAATTTCTTTATTTCATCAATTTATAATACTTTTAAACTGTGAGCGTAGCCAAATTTTTCAACAAAAATAAGCACCTTTTAAGTACTTTTTAAGCACTGAAAATATTTTTAAGCACTATACACATTAAAAAAATTGCAAATGTCCCGAATATCAAAAGCTCTTTTTTATCCTACTTTTTTTAAGCTGATTTATTTCTTTATTAACCTCAAAAATGTTTTGGTTACAGGGTTAAATTCAGAAGGGAATTTTCGGTGATTAATTTTCAAGCCAGATTATTTCTAATTTAATATTAGTTGTGGTTTTATTTTTAGCTGAACCATTTCTCAATAACTCGCCAATAGTGGATTTTTTAAGTGTGGGTTAGGAGCAACAAATACACTTGGATTTTGTAAATGTTGGAGTTAAAACTGCTGGGTTTTTGTATGTCCCATGGCCCCTCAGTCTGACAGCTAGAAATGTTTTAAAATTGACTTTTTGGATCGGTATTGCTGGAAAAAAAAGGTACAATTGTGAGGGATGCACAATGTGAAGTTTTATGATGAATAGGGAATGTGTTTCTTTGTGATGCCGTCATTAATAGATAAACTTCTCAATTTTGATGAATAAAAATTGGTAAAAACTTAACCGCTAATTTTCTTAACAAAAGAGGACTTTACTCTTTCCGATTAACAGGGCTCAAACTCAGAATGGCATATAATATTTTGTTTTTTCATTGCTCTAAAAATTTTTTTTTAACAATTAGCGTTTACAGAATTCAAAGTAGTACAAATTTGAGGTGTACATACCATATTTTATATAGATATATAATATGAAATTATGCATAAATTTACTATTAAACAAAAAAGTAACACAGGGTTGCCCATCAAATTTGGAAAACAAATTCCTATACATATTATACACAATACATTAAGAGGAAACACAATTACTGTGTTGGGTTAACTATACTAACTTTAATTGAGGGAAGAATTTAGAGCAAAAAAACGAAACAGCTGAACATACACTGGTTATCATAAATTAAGGAAAAATCACAAAAATAGCGATAACTCTTTCAAAAGTAAGCCAAACCGTGCAAAATTTGCATATGTTGTCCACTAAGAGTAGCTGAGTAAAATTGCAATATGCAAATTAGTGGCGCTGCACTCGGCTTACGTCATCTGCCTGGAGCATAAAAGTCCAAGTTTGAGAGAAAGCACACAAATTTTACTGTGATTGCGACATTGAAAATCTGAGATAGCCAATTCGTAATAATGACCTCTAGGCATCATTTGCCTGAAGAACTACGATGGAGAGCCATCGGGAGACTAGAGGCAGGGCAGAGTCAATCAGAAGTGGCCAGATGGCTAAATGTGAGTCCATCTGTGGTTCATAGACTTTGGAGGCAATTTCAAACCACAGATTCGGCATCTAGGAGGTTCAGTCAAGGACGGCCAACTGTTACGACCAGTGCCGATGACCGATATTTGACATTAAGTGCACGCAGGAATAGAACCGCTACTCCGACACATCTTAGATCCTCTCTTGCTGCAGCCACCGGAAGGTTGGTGTCAACGTCAACTGTGCGCAGAAGGCTCCACGAAGGTGGTCTGTATGCGAGACGACCAGCCATTTGCGTGCCGCTCACATCACGCCATAGGAGAGACCGTTTGCAGTGGGCCCGACAACATGTCCACTGGACGTCAGATCAATGGAGGCCTGTTCTCTTTACGGATGAGTCCAGGTTTAGTCTAGAAAGTGACAGTAGACGTTATTTGATATGGAGAGAACCTGGGACCCGTTATCATCCATCAAACATCCGTGAAAGAGATGCATACGGAAGAGGCAGTGTCTGTGTTTGGGGAGGCATATCCTTAGGAGGGCGCACATACCTCCATGTCTTTCCAAGGGGAACCGTGAATGCTCAGGTTTATCGAGACAACATCCTTGATGCTTATGTGCGCCCATATGCCGGGGCAATTGGTGATTGCTTCCTGTTACAGGACGATAATGCAAGACCACACAGAGCTCGCATTGTTGATGATTATCTTCAACAGGAAACAATTACTCGCATGGAGTGGCCAGCTCGATCCCCGGACTTGAATCCTATCGAGCACGTTTGGGATGCTCTAGGGAGGCGTGTATCTGCCATCAATCCGCCCCCTCAGACCCTTGCCACTCTTGCAACTGCTTTACAAGAGCAATGGCTCTCACTTCCTATTGAACAGATAGACCGCATAATTGAAAGCATCACACATCGCTGTTTGTGCTGTATTGCTTCTAGAGGCAATCATATTCCATATTAAAGGTACTTTTTCTATTGCAAACCGATACTTCCAATTTGTTTATTTTATACATGTGCTAATTTCTATACTACTATTAATGTCTGATAATTTCTTTTTATGTTGTTTAATACCTTACTATGTGTTGTATATTGTGGGTAAGTTTCATAAAATTCCATGTGTAATTTCTTGAGTTATCGCGATTTTTGTGAATTTTCCTTAATTTATGATAACCAGTGTACTTAAATAACCCATGGATTACACTTTAAGTGGGCAGCATTTTGAAAAAGACGAAAATAAGAACTGAAATTCCTTGCTTTTCCCAGTTTGTGAAGAAAAAATAAAAATCCTCCTGCATTTCTTCCTGTTATTTCAGGTAATTTTTAAATTTCCTGTATTTTCCAGGTTTTCCTTGTTGTCCCTACAGAGTGGCAACCTTGTAACATTTAGATAAGAGTATTAAATTAAAAATTATACATTACTGAAACTTTATGTTTCATTCTAAAATTAAATTCATTACTTAGAATCAATGTTCTATTTTTTTAGTTAAATTAGAACAACATTTAAGATTTGTTCTTTGTTTGATTGCTCAAATTAGAATTCAACATTTAAGATTCGTTTTTATGTCTTTTTGCTTTTCTAACATGAGAGAAGATAAATTTTAGACTATCTTGTTGGAAGGGGGGAAAGATGAGATTTCTTTTCTTTACATAGCTGTCAACATTAATAGGAAAAAAAAACTCGGTATGTTTTACGAAATACAAATTTCATGATAATTGTTGCATAATGTACTAAATATTTTACACATAAGGAATTTTAGGGATTTTTCATAGTCATCAAGATAGAACAACTGCAATATTTTACAGTTATGATTGACATTAAACATACTTGAAATGCTATGTATTATGCTTATTCATAATTTTGAATATTAAAAAGCATTTAATTCAAAGATGGTTGAAAGAATTTTTTAATTAATTTAAAAAGAGAATCTTCATCCTTATTATACTTCATTATGTTATACTTATTTAAATATTCAAGCAAGCAATATTCTGTGCAAAATTTTTATTTAAATAGGGCTTTTTTTCAGGAAACTTACTCAATTTCAGGAAATTTTCAAAGATGTGCAAAAACGATTAGAATTTTAAATAATCCAGTTGACCAGGAGAAACTGGAAAAATCCAGCAGTCTACTGGAAAATCCAGTAGAGTTGGCAGTTATGTTTTTATTTCTATGAAATCTATTTTCTATTTTTTGAAAAAAAATTTTTAAATTGTTCAACGAGTAGAAAAAAATTATTGTTTAGTTAGAACTTGATTAGATTAGTTATTGGTAGTTAAGGGAAAAAAACTTATTTTAAAGAATATGTTTTTTTTCGAAGTTTTTAAGTTTTTTTTAAGAATAAGATTACGTAAACTCCTGAAAACCATAATTTTTAGAGCTTAACCGTAAGACTGTAATAGACTATGGAATTGTAATATTTACCACCACTGCATATAGTTTGCCAAAAGTAAGAAATCTCCTAGCCATTCGTCTGGAGCATATGGCGGTATCTATGGTAATGAGGTATAATTATTTTAAGTAGGGTTGTGGGGTCACTGTTTAGAACAGGTTTTAGCTCTGGTCAGCAAGAGAAAGGGTATCTTTTTCTTCTGTGTTAACCCTATGGGGAAGTGAAGCTAATCTCCCTGAAATGCACTACTCTTGTTTCCATAGTAGCAGATGGCCTCAGACTTTGTGGTGGGGGGAGTTCTTACCGTGTACAAATTATGCATAGCATGCAGATCCAAGAACATTGGGAATTAAATAAAACTTACCAACTAAAGGATCATTGGGTAAGCTGATGCAGGCATATGCTGCACCAGGAGCACTGTACTGTAATTTTGAACAAGGAGAGTAACAAACCACTTCAAAACCTTCACTGGGATCAACCTGAACATAAACGTTCTCCAACACTTGATCTGACAAGGTGTTCGTTTAGTCAAACTAAAACAAGAGTGCTTTTCTTAAAGAGTTTTTCAATTATTTTGTTACTATATGCAGGAAAATATATTTTGAAGAAAGATTGCATTAATAGTACATCATTATAACATGCAATATTTTAATATTATGGGATAAATAATTCTGAGAAAACTAAACGGAAAAAATACGTTTGAATTTTTTTTTCTTTTCGTTTTATAATTGACATGGAAGAAAAGCATATTTTGTAGTGATTCTGCTAGATTTTATAAACTATGGGTTCTGAGGATCTCGGACAATCAAATTTCAGTGTCCCTTTTTTTAGGAAAAACAGATCCTCCTTTAAAACAATACGTTAATAGATTTAAAATAACAACATAGATTTAAAATAATCAGCGAATAGAAAATCGATATAGATCAGCGAATAGAAAAGCAATGATTAGGACTGGGCCATAAATCGCAAACTATCAATTTAATGGACAAATCGTCATGGCTATATAGTTGCGGTTGTTTCTTACAAGCATCGGAATTCTGATTTGTGATTTAGCGATATAACATGCGAGGATCTTTGCCCCCGCTGACGTAGAAAATTTTGATTTCATCTAGCTACGAAGATGTTGAATGGCAAAAAGAGAATTGAATCAGAAGTCAATGACTTTGTGCTAGGATCAGCGTTGAAGAGTAGAATACAATGCATAGTTTTTTTTGTGCTTTTACAATTCTTGAAGATTGTATAACTAGCTCTCTAAGAAACAATATCAAACATATTCTTGAAAAAAAAATTGGATGACTAGAGCTGTTAAGTAAGAAAAGAAATTTCATTAAAAGGAAGAGATAAAATAAGCAATGCATACTAAGCAGAACGAATATTAAATACTTTTAGCTTATAAAGTTACTGACAAGTGTTTATGCAGAAGATTAAAGCAGAGACTACAAAAAGAGGAAAACTTCTATGCTAGGAATAATTTTAGTACTTTCAGGGATGAGATTAGCCAAAAGGCAAAAAAGCTGACTTTCCACGTAAGTAAATTTTATGCGTGTGCAATCGTTTAATAATAAATTCCTGACAATTTAAGATAACAAACAACAAAAATTGCTATTTTAGTTTGAAAAAATTACATGATAATCAGCAACTGTTTAGATAATTATTTTTCATATGATAAGAATTTCGCATTTTATAGCATAAATAACAGCAGCATTATTTCTTAAATTTCGATGCTGAGTTAATCAACTCTTTTTCCACAAAAAATTTAAAAATTTTTTAAGTGATTGCTTTGTTTGCTACATCTTTTTTTTCTTTTTTGCTTTATTTGCTGCAAACGCTTTATGTTTTACAAAACAAGCAAAAAATCCTTTAACAAGGTCAAATTTCTCACAATGCAGCTTGTGAATGAGGGGAAACAGATTTGTGATTAACTTAGTCGTTAGCCCATCTTCAAACATCTTTTCACAAATCCTATTTTCTCATTCTTTACCTGCCTTTGTCACATTCTTCTTTGCAAGCACAGAATGTAAGTTTTGAATATGTCTATATATACTAATAATTGTTGATTGAAAAACAGTCACATTTAGAGTAACTAATTTAAAAAAAACCTACTTCTTACAAGAATCGCGATAATTGATTTTAAACTCGTGTGAATACGAATCGTAACATAGGTTTTTAAAAACGCGTAAATACAAATAGTGATATTGGATTTTTAAATCTCGTAAGCAAGAATCATATTGTAGTATATTAAAATCGCGTGAAAAAGAATCAAAATGTTAGCAAATTCCGGGATTGAGACTTTTAAAAAGCTTGTTTGAAGAAGTGACGTTTGAATTACGAAAATACGAACTATCTGGCAGACGGGTAAAAATGAGGAAAATTATATCTTCTGTGCGTAAAAGCGGCGAAAATAGCTAAAATGTAAAAATGTGGAAGGATTGACAGATATGTAGGTTGAATTTTCTGTTTATCGTTGAAAATTGAAAATAAATATAATTCTTTTATTTCAACTGCTAAATTTTTCGAAAAAGCGAAATATTTATTTAAACATTTTTTTTAAAAAAATGTGAAACTTTTAAATAATCGGAGTTTTTGATAAAAAGGCTGATATTCGAGACACAAAAGTAAAGAAAGCTGAAAAATCTCATTCCTGATATAAGAAGGCTGAAGCAATTTAACATGCCTACGCAAATGCTGTTAACATACGCGACGAAGGCAATTTTGATTTCATCAAGATTTATTTTGTCTCGCTATGAAGACAGTGTTTGGTGTGTGATGTTGAATGGCAAGGAGAAAAATTAGAATCAGAAGTCGAAGTTCCGTGCAAGCATCAGCGTCAGAATGTAGAAAGCAATGAATTTTTTTCTTTTAGGATTTGCTTTCCTCTGGATTTTACATTCCTAGAAGCTTATTTTCAGTGAGACTTCTGTTACTTTGTGATTGCTAGGTATTATTTTGCTATGAACTCAATCTATTTATATATAAAAAAAAATTATAAATATAAAATTTAAGTATAAAATAAAGAATTTTTTTAAATCTTTTTTTTTTTACTTCAAGCAGTACAATTTAGTGGCAATAATTTTTATTTAAATAATTTTTACTGTTTTATAAAAAATTTTTAGCTTTTAATTCCTTTATTTTTTTAATTCTTTCAATGGCACGTAAGTAGATAATGATAGAATGTTATTATTGTTCAATCTATAAATCTTTAGTCGTTTTTACTTATAAAAACTTAAACAAAACCTATATTTTCGTATTTGATATTCAGTTATTACTCAGAAATATCAAGTTTTCAAGAAATATCAGGAAACAAAAATAAATATCATGTTTTTACAAACCACTGTTTTTTTTTTTTTTTTTTTTTAAATCGTTCAATATTTAATTTAATTGTATTTTGTTAGGTTTTCTAGCTATTTTTTGTTTTGAATTTTAAAGATATTAAGCTGTTTAAATTTTCATTAAAACTAAAACACAGTTTGCTTTAATTTTTTTAAAGAATGCAAAGTTTTTTTTTTAAAGTTTTTTTTGGCAAAATCATTTTGAGAATAGTTAAAACTGCTAAACTTTTTTCTTTAAAATAAAAGTTAAGCAATGTTTTGACGATTTAAAAGAAGTTTTTTTTTAATAATTTAATATTGTAACGGATAGTTAATTCCTAGCAACAGATGGCGCTACATCTCTATCCGTAAAACAATAGTCTTCGATCTGAGTCTTACCTAGTGAGATGACGCAAGCTGAGCTACCCGAACCTACCCAGGTTCCTTTTTCCCCCAATCAGTTTAATGGGTAAAACTTTAAAATACTTTCTATTTTAGGGGTCGCATTCATTTCATCGACAATCACTTCATCGACAGGCCATTTCATCGACACCACTTCCTCGACAGGCCGTTTCATCGACTAGGTCATTTCGTCGACAGGCCGTTTCCTCGACAGGGTTGTTTCGTCGACAGGCCATTTCGTCGACAGGGTCATTTCGTCGACAAGTCATTTCGTCGACAGGGTCATTTCGTCGACAAGTCATTTCGTCGACAGGGTCATTTCGTCGACAGAGTCATTTCGTCGACAGGGTCATTTCGTCGACAGGGTCATTTCGTCGACAAGTCATTTCGTCGACAAGTCATTTCGTCGACAGGGTCATTTCGTCGACAGGGTCATTTCGTCGACAGGGTCATTTCGTCGACAGTGTCATTTTGTCGACAAGTCATTTCGTCGACAGGGTCATTTCGTCGACAGGGTCATTTCATTGACAGGGCCCTTTTCTCGACAGGGTCATTTCGTCGACAGGGTTATTTCGTCGACAGGTCATTTAGTCGACAGGGTCATTTCGTCGACAAGTCATTTCGTCGACAGGGTCTTTTCATTGACAGGATCATTTAGTCGACAAATCATTTCGTCGACAGGGTCATTTCGTTGACAAGTCATTTCGTCGACAGGGTCATTTCGTCGACAAGTCATCTCGTCGACATGATCGTTTCCTCGACAGGGTCATTTCATCGACAAATCATTTCGTCGACAGGGTAGTTTTGTCGACAGGGTCATTTCGTCGACAGGGTCATTTGTCGACAAGTCATTTAGTCGACAGGGTCATTTCGTCGACAGGATCATTTCGTCGACAGGGTCATTTCGTCGACAGGGTCATTTCGTTGACAGGGTCATTTCGTCGACATGATCGTTTCTTTGACAGGGTCATTTCATCGACAAATCATTTCGTCGACATGGTAGTTTTGTCGACAGGGTCATTTCGTCGACAGGATCATTTCGTCGACAAGTCATTTAGTCGACTGGGTCATTTCGTCGACAAGTCATTTCGTCGACAGGGTCTTTTCATTGACAGGATCATTTCGTCGACAGGGTCATTTCGTCCAAAAATCATTTCATCGACAAATCATTTCGTCGACAGGGTCATTTCGTTGACAAGTCATTTCGTCGACAGGGTCATTTCGCCGACAAGTCATTTCGTCGACATGATCGTTTCCTCGACAGGGTCATTTCATCGGCAAATCATTTCGTCGACAGGGTAGTTTTGTCGACAGGGTCATTTCGTCGACAATATTAAGAAAAGATTATTTTGTAGGCAAAGTCGTGCGTAATTTTGAAACTAGTCTTATGATTTTTTGGGTCGCATTCATTTCATCGACAATCACTTCATCGACTAGGTCATTTCGTCGACATGCCGTTTCCTCGACAGGGTTGTTTCGTCGACAGGCCATTTCGTCGCAGGTTGATTTCGTCGACAAGGTCATTTCGTCGACAGGTTCATTTCGTCGACAAGTCATTTCGTCGACAGGGTCATTTCGTCGACAAGATTTCGTCGACAAGTGATTTCGTCTACAGGGTCATTTCTTCGGCAATTGATTTCGTTGACAAGTGATTTCGTCGACAGGGTCTTTTCATTGACAGGGTCATTTCCTCGACAGGGTCATTTCGTCGACAGGGTCATTTCGTCGACAAGTCATTTAGTCGACAGGGTCATTTCGTAGAGGGGAAAAATAAAATGAGGGGAAAAATAAGGGATGCATGAGGGGAAAAATAAAATGAAAATCCTACTTGGAAAGCATATTGGGAAATAATGTTGATAAAAAATTTTTTTCTAATCCTCTTCCTCATGTCTTTGTCAACTATTCTGCTGAAGAGGGAAGTTTCTGACAATTCTTGTGAAATTTAAATGAAATATTATTTGAAACAAAAATCTTGTTCTCGCATTTCCAGTTTATTTTATTTCTTATTTAATTAATTATTTATAACGTTTTGGCGTTTAATATTTTAATATGTATTTTATCCTATATGTTCCCTAAACATTTATAAGTTCTTTTACCTTATAAAATAAACTTCATTAATGTAAAAAAAAAAAATAAAAGACTTACAATGACTCCACATTCTCGGTATGCGATGCAATCGAAATGATATAAAAAATGGTTCTAAATCAGAGGAGGGGAGGAAACCTGTCTAATTGGTTTTTATGATCTAAAACATTTGGGGAAAAACGCAATTTATTACGATATAACAAATAAATTGACTTTTGAGTTTATAGTTGAGGAGAGTTATCCATATGCATCTGATTTTATTCTCATTTAATGTTTTATTAAAATAAGTTCAGCAAACTTGTTTTTTTACTCAAATATTAAAATGTTTTTCTTTTCGACTTGCCAGAGAATAAAAATTTATTTAAATTAATAAAATTTGCGGTGAGAGTATATATTTTAAAGGCGAGCAATAAGTCCTTTAGAAAGTGTAATCGGAAATGGAAATGTTTTTAAATATCATGTTTGATATGTGTTCTGAAAAAGAAATGTGAATTTTTGTTACCAAAACGAAAAAAGTGGAATTTTGAATGTTGATAGAACATTTTGTGAAATTTTGCCCTTGTGGTTTTCGCTATGTGTGAAAATTTTCATAATTATTTTTTCTCATTTGTAGTCTACTGAACAAATTTGATATTTTAAATATATATGCATTTTTTATTTTCATTTTTTCTGCATTTTAGTTTTGAGCCTCCTGGCTTGTTCAGTTGTTGTTGTTAATTTACGTCGCACTAGAGCTGCACAATGGGCTATAGGCGACGGTCTGGGAAACATCCCGGAGGATGATCCGAAGACATGCCATCACAATTTTGATCCTCTGCGGAGGGGATGGCACCCCCGCTTCGGTAGCCCGACGACCTACGCGCGAAGTCGAGCACTTTACGGTAGCACAGTTTAACGAGAACTCATACCTCACACCCTCGGTCCCTACGCAGACTGATCCAAGTGGTCACCCACCCGCACACTGACCGCAGTCAGTGATGCTTGACTTCGGTGATCTGCTGGGAACCGTGTCTTAACGATCAGTCCACTGCGGGATTGGCTTGTTCAGGCAGAAAATAATCAAAATTTTGATTGTCGATAAGTCGTGCTAATAGTTGTCAGTAAGCGTTTGAAAATTGTGTTTTCATCCTGTGCAGAAAATCAGTTAAAAATTTATACTATTAAAAAATTGGTCAAATTTTAATTGCAAGATTTTTTTTTCTTTTTCGTAAAGTAAGAGTTATTTATTCTTACGTTTAAATTCCAGGCTTGACTTTTTGTTAATTTTCTTTTAAACAAAATGTGTCTAATTTAAATCCTACAAATAAAAAATGAATTAATTCATCATTTACTTACTACTATTATTATTCCTATTAAATTATACTATTTTTATTTAATTACAATAATAGTATAATTCAAAAATAGTATAATTTGATAATATTAGATTAGAATTGAATAATTAATACTATTATTAGATCCACTATTAATAGAAAAAACACATTTTGTGAAGAGCAAACACTAACACGCTTGCAACATTACGCCCGTGCTTCTAAACATTTTTGGTAAGGTGAGTAGCACTTTAAATATTGTGGGAATCTACAACCGCCTCGGTAAATACCTAGACATCAAGTTCGTGTTCCTATTGTTCTTCGAAATCTTTAATAGTAGTAACGAAACTAAGACTCAGTTCGATTGTTCGAATAAGCATATTCCTGTCCTAATGTTAACGATGCTGAACAAAAAGTTTAAAATTGCAATTAAAGTGAACATTAAGAAATTACTTTTCCATCATAAAAAACCTGAAAAATTTTTTTCTGTTGTTGTTGTTCATTTACGTCGCACTAGAGCTGCACAATGGGCTATTGGCGACGGTCTGGGAAACATCCCTCAGGATGATCCGAAGACATGCCATCACGATTTTAATGCTCTGCAGAGGGGATGGCACCCCCGCTTCAGTAGCCCGACGACCTGCAAGCGAAGTCGAGCACTTTACGATAGAACAGTTTAACGAGGACCGATATCACACACCCTCGGTCCCTACACAGACTGATCCAAGTGGTCACCCACCCGCACACTGACCGCAGCCAGTGATGCTTGACTTCGGTGATCTGCTGGGAACCGTGTCTTAACGATCAGTCCACTGCGGGACGAAATTTTTTTTCTACTTATGCAAATATAATAATTAGGTCTACGATTATTTTCATTTCTGTGAGAATTCGACTGAAGTCTATGTTTTTGTTAAAATTTATGTAAAAATGTTCAAAATTTTTAAAGCAATAAATTTAGCTTTCCCCTGCTTGAAATAGTGTCTAAATTTTCATTGTAATATATTTTTATTACTTTTAATTCTAAAAATATATTTTATTAATTTGATTTGATATTAAAAACAATTTGATTGTTAACGTCGCACTATATTAACTAGTGACCACGGTCCGGATATCATGCTTGGTAATGTTCTGAAGACAATCCTTACCTATCCTGAAAATAAGTGTCGAGCTATTACGATTTAGATATAGAAATGTAGATTTCGATACATCAACCGTTTAAACGCTTCTCAACTACCTATTAATTAATTTAAAAAGCGAACTTCTTTTAGTGCAATTGGAACAATAAACAGCCATAAATAATTTTACTTTAGTATAAGATTAAATAAGTGCATTATTCTTATTAATAATAGAAATATTTAGATTAAATCTCTAAAATAGTTTCAGAATTACACATGACACTATCAACGAAATGACCCTGTCCACGAAGTATCTGTCGAAGAAATGACCCTGTCGAAGAAATGACTTGTCGACGAAATGACTTGTCGACGAAATGACCCTGTCGACGAAATGACCCTGTCGAGGAAACGACCCTGTCAATGAAAAGACCCTGTCGACGAAATCACTTGTCGACGAAATCAATTGCCGAAGATATGACCCTTTCGACGAAATAACTTGTCGACGAAATGACCCTGTCGATGAAATGACCTTGTCGATGAAATGACTTGTCGACGAAATGACCCTGTCGACGAAATGACTCTGCCGACGAAATGACCATGTCAATGAAAAGACCCTGTCGACGAAATGACCCTGTTGACGAAATCACTTGTCGACGAAATGAACCTGTCGACGAAATCACTTGTCGACGAAATGATCCTGTCGACGAAATGTCACTGTAGTTGAAATGATCCTGTCGACGAAATCACTTGTCGACGAAATCACCCTGTCGATGAAATGACCTTGTCGATGAATTGACTTGTCGATGAAATGACCCTGTCGATGAAATGACCCTGTCGACGAAATGACCCTGTCGACGAAATGACCCTGTCGATGAAATGACCCTGTCGATGAAATGACTTGTCGACGAAATGACCCTGTCGATGAAATGACTTGTCGACGAAATGACCCTGTCGACGAAATGACCCTGTCGACGAAATGACCCTGTCGACGAAATGACCCTGTCGACGAAATGACTTGTCGACGAAATGACCCTGTCGACGAAATGACTTGTCGACGAAATGACCCTGTCGACGAAATGACCCTGTCGACGAAATGGCCTGTCGACGAAACAACCCTGTCGAGGAAACGGCCTGTCGACGAAATGACCTAGTCGATGAAATGGCCTGTCGATGAAGTGGTGTCGATGAAATGGCCTGTCGATGAAGTGATTGTCGATGAAATGAACCAGACCCCTATTTTAGTTATGTTCTCACTCATTATTGTAGAATGGATGTGTGAATGCATAATTAAAATAGTGAGCTCTTCGTGATGGTGTTTCCTTCCATCCTCTTGTGTCCTTACAATATTAGTACTATTAATTTTAATTTTTTTTAAAAAGTTTCTTTAAATGCATGGAATTTAAATACTTCTGAATTCCGCATATTTTTAAACTAAATTTATTATTTATGTTCATTAATTCTATTAGTCATTACAATTATATTGTTACTCTTAGTCTAAACAACTTTATTATTTTAAATAAATAAATTAGACGAAGAGCCAGAAATCAAACATACATTTTTTAAAAAATAATTTAAAACTTTATTTTACTAAATTATACTACTACTTTTATTTGCTTTTACTCATCGTTTTTAATCTTTAAAATTTTTTTTATGATACATGTAAGTCAAATATTTTGATAGAATTTCATAATTATTTTTAAGCCATTAATTTTATTTAAAAAAATTAAAACAAAGCTCATGCTCACTTTTGCTTTTAGAATTTGGTTTTAAGTCAATCCAGCTTTATTATTCTATTTAAAAAGATTAAGGAAAGTTATAGACTTAGTAAAAAAGGTATTTTCTTACATCTTCTATTCCTACTGCTGATAGACCAAAACTTGTTAAAACAAGACGAGTTATCTTTTAAATCTTTTATTTAGCGCTGATCAAACACTTACATCAAGGAAAAAACAATGAGGTAATTTGATATTCATAATTATTTCACTCTTTCACTTATTAATAAGGTATTAATCTAATATATATAATTCTCTTACGTGGCTCCCAAATTTTGGCTGTATTTCTTTTCCGCCGGTGGCAACGTTTGCTTTGTTTTGCTTAGTTTTGAAAACACCAAAGTAGTCTGCCTTTTAATGATGTGTTTCTGATCTAATATATATAATTCTCTTACGTGGCTCCCAAATTTTGGCTGAAGTACTTTGTACAACTAAATAAGATTCTTTTCACATCACTTAAATATTTACTTCATTTTCTTCATTTATAGAGAAAACAGTCGGCAAAGAATTCTGTTAGGTTAAAAAACATTTCTCTAAAAAAATAACGAATTCTAAAAGAAATAAAAATAAAAAACTTAAAAAATAAAAATGCTGCTGCCAGCCATAGAATTTTTTGAAAGTTAACTTAGCAACATAAATCAAAATGACATAGAAGCGCAACTAGATCAAAATTATGATACCTGAGCGCTTGACGTAACAAATCCTTCAATTTTATAAGTGTTGTATCGTAGTGTAAATGCCTAAATTAACAATTGTGTTTTTAAAGAATTTCTATAAAAAGTTTTAAATAAGCAACCTACTTCTACAACTGCTTCTTGAAGAACTTGGCTCATTGATTAAAAATATTGTTTCAATTTTACAGTACTAACTTTACTTCTACTTTCATTATTGCTATGACCCTCTTTCATTACATTTTACAACTTCATGCTAAATTTGAGGACTAAGTTGTTTTGTGGTTGAATACTGACATTTAGAAATGTGTGCATAAAAAAAATAATATTTAGAGGTTAAGAGTTGCCTCAGAAAAATTTGAATTGTTGACATTGAATTTAACAATAGAAACAATCGTTTTTGTGAAAAATTGAATTGTATTGTTGACATCAAAACTAAAATTATTGTGTTTCAACTTAACAATACTACCTTAATTTATACTTTAGAATTGCCTCGGAGAAATTTGAATTGTTAGCAACGACTTGAACAAAGAGCTTTATTTTAACTGATAAATATTATATTATAATTTAAATTTTTTCTATGACTATACTCATTTTCTTACTCTTTTTCTTTGTTTTTTATACATTTTATATTTTTGTGATAAAATAAAAACTTATAGTTGTTCTGCTTCTGAACACGGATGAAAACACAAAATGATGGGCTTCATCAACTATCAAAAATATATACATTTATTTTACAAATTCCATATTATTAGGGTGGCGCCCTTCAGAGAATTAAAAATACAAAATTATCTTCATCGAAGCCGATGCTTTACATCCGGCGTTCAGTGGCAGACTACTATTTCATATTGTTTTACAACACATGGCTTTAGCCCTCTGGTGGGAAAGACTTTAAAACAAAACTTACAACAGTTAGTTTTCTCAACAACTGAAATTTAGAATAGTGTGATTAAGAAAAATATGTGAACTGTTTGCAATTTCAAATTAATATTGAAATGTACAGGTTTAGAATTTTCTACAGTGAAAAGATTTTGGAACTTCAGTATTCAAAAAAGTATACAAAAACTAGACGTTAAGAACGTATCCAATGAGCGAGCAAAGCGAGCATCGGATTGTGAAGCAATCCGAAATGAACTGCGAAAGCAGTTCCGGGGGTTGGCGAGCGCCAGCGAGCAGGGGGCGAAGCCTCCTAGTCTCAAATATTTAATTAATAGAAAAGAATGAGGTATATTTAAAAAAGAACTGAACCTACTTTTCCCCATGGGGAATCCCAAGAAGGTTTTGAAGATTTCCAAACAGCAAAATCACTTCTCATTCAGCCTTTCAGTTCCAATGCTCAATTGACCTAAAAAAAAGTCCCCAAACTATTAAATTTTTCCCCATCAACCTAAATGATGGTAAAAACGTTACTAAAGAAAATTATTAACTTTGACTTTAGTATAGTTTGTTTAACATTGCGTAAAATCCTTATCGTCAGTCGATTCTGCCCAGTTGATATTGGACAAAGCTGAAAATGCGTATTTAAGAAAGTAACATTTCTTAAACACAGAATTTAAAAATGGAATAGCATTTTATTCCATTCTTAAAATTTCAGCTACGCGTATTGTTCGTTCTTCAAAATATAAACGCATATGTATCCAAATAAGTCCATAATGCGATGTTATTCATTTTTATATTTTATAACATTTGTTGAACAGTCAACCCAATTTTCGGGTTTACGACTACTTATGTTCAATGTACGTAGCCTTGTCATTTTGAACCCAACCCAGAAGATAAGGGTACTCCTGGTTTGAGTAGTGGGAGAAATTTTGCCTTCGTGAAGGACTTTCTGATGGAACTAACCAGCATTTGCGTTACATGGAGAAGAAAACCACGGAAAACTCCCACAGTTAGCCTGACGGCAAGGGAACTCTAACCTATGATCTGTCTACCACTGAGGATATTTTACATCATCACTGTGGTTAGTGCGAATGCAGAATTCGCATCAACCAGTCAGAGCTGGGTTGATTAATTGAATGTGGGGTTTAATGGCACAAAGTCCAACGAAGGACATGCTGCGCCAAACAAACTGTTTTAAAATAAAGGTCAATGTATATTGTAAGTTTTCTTCATTAAAAGTCACACGGAATTTATAAAACTAGATACAACGTGACAGACAAAAGTGAGTAAAATCAGATAAAATGTAAATGTAGTAAAGCATTATAAAACAATTGCATTCAAAGATGAATAAAATCAGATAAAATTGTGAATAGGATAAAACAGTTATACACAGTATAAAAGACCAATTACGCGTAGAAACGCAAAAATGTTAGGATGATGAGAGTCACATAACAAATCCTGAAGAGTTAAAATAGAACTACCAAAAAAGGTTAGACGATGACGTTTAAAACATGGGCAGATGATTAAAATATGATGACCAGTCAGAGCTGGTATTCAAACCCGGTTCACCTCACAGGAAGACGAATACTCTATCCCCTGAGCCATCACGGGTTTGTGATTATAACACTCACACATGGGACACGTGATAACGAGCCAATAACTTTTGTGGTATTAGCAAAATGCTCAAACCAGCTGAGGCAATGGGCCCTGCTTACAGCTATGCGTTATAAATATTAATATATCCATTTGCATTGATCAATAAAACAAAAATGAACTTTGACATCACATGCTCAAAATACCATAAAAGAAAAAAAAAACAATTAATGACACAAACCCTCTCCTTCTTACAACTTCTTCAAATCACCAAATGCTTCAGGCATAAAAGTGATCCGGCATATCATAAAATTTTATAGTGTCAAAATAAACAGAGATTCATACCTAACGGAAATTATCAATTCATATAACAGATATTCCTTTAAAATGAAATCGAACAAAAAAGATCGCAAATCCATTGTCGATGATCTTCTTGACGTATTCAATAATGTCAGGAATGAATTCGGTTGCTCTCGTCACGGCATCCGGTTGAAGAACCTACAATAAATTGGAATGAGTTTTTTAAAGGTATTAAAGTAAACAAATTTTAACAAATAAAATTACATTAAACTAAATTGTGCAGGAATATGACAAAATATAACAATAAAAAAAATTTCAAAAAATAAACTGTGTGAAAAACACCAAAATAATACGGAAGATTTAAGCACGATTCATTATTTTTAAAATTTATACTTGTTTAACAAATTTTGTTTATTTATTCTTCAATTTCTCAAGTGGTACTCAATTTTGAAAATGACCCATGCATGACACTCTCATTTTTTGATTTGCTGAGGGACACAGATGTCCTGCAGTCACACCCCCGTGGGCCATTTTTCAAAATTTAATATTTAGTAAAATATGTGTATATTAAAAATGAAGATTAATTTCTACTTTGATGGAATCCTCAAAAACTCAGCGGCGCGATAGCCCTTGCGGGCCAAGGCCTACTGTGCCCATTTCAGTTTTCTAGACCTTGGGCTCTGAGGTGCAGGAGCAGATGTTCCAGTCAGGTGGTCAACCGAACGCGGAACCCCCAGTGTTTAGCTCCCAAGCGTGCTTGGTACTCATGGAGGATAGCAGGACAACCAAAAAAGTTTTCAGTGCCAGGCCAACAGGTACAAGAAAAAGAGGACGACCAAGCCTAAGATTTTTAGACAGTCTTGAAAATGACCTACAAGTTTTAAGGATAATAAACTGGAGAACCTTTACTAAGGGAAGAATGTTTTGGCATAGGCTTGTTGAGAAGGCCAGGGCCCATCCTGGGCTGTCGTGCCAATGAGAAGAAGAAGAAACAATTTCAGGACTACTGGACAAACAGATTTACCTACAACATATTTCTTCCAGCACTCAGGAACAAACAAGTTTTAATCATCCTTTTCGGGATTCTATTAATATTGCCTACCTCCAACTTCAACAAATATTTCTTCATAAATATTGGTTCCTCACGACAACCTCATATATAGGCTATTATTATACAGTGAAACCTTTCGGGAACAACCATTATCTGTTCCACAGTAAAATGGTCGTTAATGGAAGTGGGTCGTTAACATGATTTTTCGCAAACTATTTAAATTTTAGTTAATGTTATTTTAGTTAATGTGGAACTTCTGTTGGCGTCATGAAAACCAGATGAATGATTAAAAGTCAATAAAAACGACCCTTTACTGATAAAATTATACGTAAAAACAAATTTATCAATTATTATTAATAGAACCATATTAAATTAATAAATAATGATGTTTTTTTGTATAAATTTGCATTTAGTTTTATATCACAAAAGTTAATTTACTTTAAAAATGAGAGGTTTGTTTGAGATGCTTAGTTTCTTTCTAAAAAACTTTTTTTTCTAAGTTAACTTTTAACTCTAAAATTATCGATAGCATTGTCTTTAGTAGGGGAGAGTGGGGTCAATTGTAACATTTTTTACTTAACTATTTTTAACTAACAAAAAATCCAATATATTATTAGTATTAATTGACAGACGAGTAAAGTAGACTATCCTCTACTAGAAAAATAAATAAATACCTAATTTTAAATGTTATTATATTAGTTATTAACAATTTTTGACAGTCGAGCACTTGTTACAATTGCCCCCACTTACGGGGTCAATTGTAACAGTTCATAAATTCAACTAAAACATAGTTAATTATACATAGTATCATAGTTGTGATATATTTCTTTATTGATCAAAATAGTAGTGATATTTTAGGAGTAAAAATAATAATGAGCAGAGACCTAAAGGGTTAAGCTTTTAACTTTAAGGGGTTAAAAATTTTAATTTATGCTGTGAAAGGTGACAAATAAAATAATGCACATGCAACATAATATAAATGATATAGGAAACTATTGGTGGTTCTTAAAGACTTAAGTAATGGTTTGTAAACATAAGATTATTTATTTTCAGCTGTTACAATCGTCCCTTTACTTATTGTTACAATTGTCCGCAAGACGCCATTTCAGCTTCATTTGTTAAAAACAATGCTAGTTAATTAGCAAAACTAATTTTTTTTTATTGAAATGTTAATTAAGGTGTCCACTTACATATTCGGTTACTAATTTTTATTTGTTTAAACAAAATTACTTTGTTACAATATAATATTCTAATATCAAAAAAAGTACTTGCGTGGCGTGAAAATATCTTTTGTGATCTAACTCTTTCAAAAGTACATAAAAATGATTGCCATCAGGGGTGTACATGTAGATTTATTAAATACACCTTGCGCGCCACCTAGGAACCAAATCTAGAACCCGACACTCGAAATTTTTGCTCTGTTACAATCGTACCCTGTTACAATTGACCCCACTCTCCCCTACACTTTGATTGTAACACTAGGTTGTCAATCTCTCTCGGAGATTGTCAAAAAGTGTTCTATAAATAAGAGCCACTCAAAACTTTTGTGATTGCATTTGAATTTACTTATTTGCTTTGTTAATATTTTTTATTTTTGCATTTTTTGTGTTTTCTTATTTGACCTTTTCCACATTTGGTGCGGAGGTGGGCTCAGTCGCTGGGAGAGGTGGTCTCTCCTGAGGTTTTCTTCAACATTTTGGAAAGAATTCCGTGCTACCCAAAAGTGGTCGTCAATAGAAGTAGTCACTACACAGAGATGGTCCTTCATGGTATCTTATCTTTCTTTCTGAGGTGGTCCTTCATGGTACACTGTACACGTGTATTTTGAATTTTCAACAAACTTCCCTGATATCATTCACGAATTAATTATACATGTTGGAGCTATTCATTACCTAATTTTATGCACTTATTACAAAAATTCATTCTGAAATTAAATATATAAAGGAAGTGTTCAAATGAAATACTGAAAGCATTACTTGCATTCCATGTCTGTGTAAAATTTTTCCTCCCACTCATCAGGAAATGAAAAGAATTATCATACTCTACTTCAGAATTGACTGCCATTCTCTCATGACATCTACACTCTGCTTAAGAAGAATCTGAAATATAACATTTCTCATTAAAAACTCTACAATCAGGGAGCAGACATGTTTTGGGCCTCTATAACATGTCATATTGTTTGAAATCGAACTAAAAAACTGAACATACATGAAATGAAGAATTTTTAAGCATGCAATAATTTTAAACCAATTTAAACACATTTTGATCACCTCAAAAACATGAAATAAAGTATTTTTAAACGTGCCAACATTGGAGAAATAAAATAACGGAGATTTTACTAACGGCATTTTTTAACCTACAAGTAAAGTTTTAAATCATGTAAGTCAAAAAGAGAAATTCAAAATTGGAAATAATATAAGCACTTACATTTAGCCTGATAAAAAATATGGATATAAATCCTAATCTAAAGAATATTTTTAAACCATTATTTATAATTATTTAAACTATTCTATTTTATAACTGTCGTTGAACAGCCGACCCAATTTTTTGGGTTTACGACTACTAATGTTCAACTCCATACCCTTGTAATTTTGAACACAATCTAGAAGACAAGGGAACTCCTGGACCAAGTGTAAGGAGAAATTTGCCTTTGTTCAGGACTTTTTGGTGGAATTAACCCGAATTTGCATTACATGAAGAGGAAAACCACGAAACCATCCCACGGTTAGCCTGCTAGCAAAGGGACTCTAACCCATGATCCGTTTATCACTGAGGATATTTTTACTTAAACTATTAACACTCAACATACTGCAGTACTGGCAATAGTACTATCTATTGTATAGAGAAGTACTTTTGCCATCAGCAGATATTTATCAGCAAAATGTAAAATTTTTTTTTTAATTTCTTCAACAAATACGGCAAAAAATTTGAGAACATACTGGAAAACAGAAGATACTTTGTTAAAAAACTTTTGCCTTTGTTAAAAAACAGGAGACTTGACAGGTAAGAACTAAGCATAATTTTTAAAAAAATTGAGATTCTAATTAGTTGCAGTCCTTAAATAATTAAATAGTTTTTCAAAGTCATCGAAGCTAAGTGAAATAATTAAATTAACAAAACATAAAAAGGTATAACAAATCAAGAAAAAAAACAGAATGGTATGCAATATTTCGTCAAACTTAACAGTTATTAAAACATTTTTCAATTCACACTAAACCTAAACCAGTTTAAAAGTTGATGTAGTATCACAGTGCTGTGTAGTTACTTTATTTAACTAATTTTAAACACTAAACAGAGTTGATGGTGGTCAAGCTTTTTTATTGACATTATGACTTAGCATTATGATTTAACATAAAACTCGCTCACATTAATTTATTTTAAAGGTACGTATGAACCTTGCAGGTGCAAATTGAACAGTAAGGGAATGTTGAGTACCAGAAACTTCATTGAACATAGATGCGCCTTTATAAGTTTTCCAGGTGATAAACTATTCAAATTATCGGTGTTATAATCAATCACTATTTGCAGAAAAAGAAATTTACACTTTATACAATAAAATATATTTAATTTAAAAAATATACAAGACAATGTTGTTTATTCTTAGTTTTCTTTTAAATACAATTCATAAAAAGTAAGATTTCAAGGGTCTCTTCAATGCCTTATGCCCCGGTGGGCCCAATTCTAAACAGTAAGGTCGACAATATTTGTTTGTAGTTTCTTCACTCTTCTGATTCGAAAAAATTTTCTTAAAATTTTTCTAAAACAATATAGAAAACATGGTGTGTAGCCAAATCTTTCAACAAAAAATGAACACCTTTTAAGTACTTTTTAAGCATTCAGAAGTAATATATACATTAACAAAATGCAAAATAATTTTCAAAGACTCTACATGATAAAATAACTAGTTTCAGACAAAGAACTCTTTTCTTGAATATATTAGCCATTATAAAATGATCAAGAGATTTTTTGGTTCTATATCAGAAGGTGGAAAATGAAATTGAGAATATCTTACAAAATGCATCGCAGAGAATCTCACCGAACCCAGCTCAGTAGACGGGTCATCAAACACGTAAAATGATTGGCACTTTCATAAGCTATGAACCGGCGCTACGCCGAAATGGATTGTGGTTGAATGAATAGTGAAAACGTTGGATAGAACATTGTGAAAAGCACGCTTCTGTGTCGAAAATGGACATGGTAAAGAAAAAAAGTCAATTTTGAAAAGGAAAAATTAAGCAGTTTTTAAAAACACACTATGAAAAAAAGCATCTTTACGGGCTTTTAAAATACAAAACTCTAAAATAAGCACATTTAAGTACTTTTAAAAAATTCTACGCACCATGGTAAATCAAGGATAGTCAATGTTTTTAGATCCACCGTAGCATTACAGCTGATTAGTTTTCATCTCATTTTTTTAAAAACTTCCTCGATTTCTATTTTTTCCAGGTCTTTAACAAAATTTGTTTACCAATCAGCAGGCATCAATAAGTAAATGAAAAGTGATGACTTTCAAAATTTCTAAATAAGAACTTTCAATTAACTGGAATTTTAAAAAAATGGAGAATTTTAAAGACCAAGAAAAATTTAAAAACAAAAAATTCTTATTTCCAAAAACACTAGTTGCTTGTTTATCGACTGTATAGGGGCTTATTCCATTTGCTGAATTTTAATTATTCCATTCATTTAAAAGTGTAACGAATTTAACCAAGATGGTAAACTTTAAGCATTTTTTATGTGTAGAATTATTATCTACCTTATATGAGATCATTTTTTCAGGTCTTCAATAAAATTTGTTTACCAATCAGCAGACACCAATAAGTAAATGGAAAGTGACGAAACATGTTCGATTAAACATAATTTTTACAATAATAGACTGTCTGACTGTGTAAGAATCACAGACAATTTGAATTTATTAAGATTGACACAGTAAATCCTACTACCAGGCAGCCACCCACGTCATAAATCTCTGTTTATAAAATTGTCTGATTGCCTCAATTACAATAATAATTATTACAACAGTAAAGATGAATTATAAATTAACATCTCTAACCTGCTGAAAATTCAAAAGCCCACTAGTGTCATATTATTTATTTTATCTAGCGTTTAACGCGCTCCAAATTGTCTGATTGCCTCAATTACAATAATAACTATTACTACAATAAAGATGACTCATAAATTAATATCTCTAACCTGCTTAAAATTCAAAAGCCCACTAGTGTCATAACATTTATTTTATTTCATCTAGTGTTTAACGAGTTAAGTTAAGGAAGATTCAGAGGCAGACAAATATTTTTAAGCAATTCCTGAGGGGAAGACAGACTAACCTTCAGTTTTTTTGTTTAACTATACTTTAAATGTTATATATAACCAGAAATTGCCAACTTACTACTAAGTATACTGCTTTTCCTTTAAAAAAATAACAGCAGCATGTAAGTTGAATCATTATTTTCTATTAGTTTCTGATCGAAATTTGTGGTGCTATAATTCACGAACTCATTTGCATAATAAAATTTTGAATGTGTTCTTTTATCTTAAGAAAGAATAAAGCTTCATCAAAATCTGACAAATCAATTCGTAATTTAGAAGTTAGAGTTGAAGGTTTTGTATAGTGGGTCAACTCCACTAATTAAATAACCAGAGTTAGTTTCAATTCACAATCATTCAAGTCATTTCTTTCCTATCTTAAGGCTAATGCACAAATCAGTTATAATTTCAAACGTTCAAAATTGATTTTGAAAAAAAGTTATTTCATCCATCTAAAACGAGTTGATAGGGATTAAAACATGTGAGAGCTATTTTTAAATCGACTCAATTTTAATAATCATACATTTTATCAATTAAACACAACTTAAACAATTCATTTGAAGCAGAATCTGAAATTCTATTTTTCTGAGATACAATTGGACCTGATGTCTAATGAGCAATACTGAAGAAAGTTGAACACAAATAATAAAATTTACATCCCTTCCAATTAACTATGGTGTCAGTTTTCCACCAATCTTTACAAATTTGAAGCAATCCAAAATAAACCACAAAAATGTGTAAGTTAAAAAAACAACAACAACAAAACTTGTTAATTGAGATTTCCTCGTAAATTCAACACAAATTACATAAAACGCTCTTTTGGGTGTTCTACTGCGAACCGTGTCTTTGTGATCAGTCCCACGCTTGTGTTGTACCTTGGTGTTAGGTAGTATTAAAACAATGTGATAAATGGTAACACAGATTTATCATCTACTAGTGAAATGTATGGGATTAGCATTAAATAAATTAAACAGTAAATTTCCGGGGGAGTGGGAAACTGTTCGAAATTAATATTGACCATGACTGTTAAAAACCAATATAATCCTCCAGCCTTATTTTGCATGGCATGCAAAGGAACATCAAAAATCAGGCAAGATGGAAAAATAATTCATTTGTTAGATTTTAAGGGTCTGTATCCCAAAACACAAATTATTCAAATAAAGCCTTTAAAATGAAACAGAACAAAAACTAAGCGTGTGAAGTAAAACTTATCGCATTTATTTTGGTTCAAAGAGTGAATATAATCTAGATCATGACGATATCAAATCATCAATAACGCTCTCAAGAGTCCAGGGGATAGAGTTCGTCTTTTAATTGGGCGAATAGGGTTCAAATTCCAGAGATGGCCGTCCGCATCCAGCTCACACCGACCACAGTGCCGACGCAAATTATCTTCAGTTGTAGACGACGGATCATGGGTTAGAGTCTCCTTGCTGTTAGGCTAACCCTGGGAGATTTTCGAGGTTTTCCTCTCCATGTAAGGCAAATGCGGGTTGATTCCATCAAAAAAGTGTGCTCAAAATTACAAGGCTACGAAGTTGAACATTAGTAGTCTTAAACCCAAAATTGGGTTAGCAATTCAACGACGGTTGCAAAAAAGACTCATATATCACTAAATTCATTCACTAACAAAAAATCACTAATATCACTCAAATATTACTTATTTAAAAATATACAAAAATATTAGGGAATTGAAATTAAATTAAAATAGAATAAAAGAAACATGAATGCAATACAGGATACATCCTGGAATGCCATCATGTTTTGTGTAAATATCCGTTTAACAAAAAAAATCATGAAAAATTACATAAAACATAGAAAATCAGATTCAATACAAAAAGGTAATAAATCGAAAATGGCTAGAAAATTTGCTCAGTAAATAGCACTGTCATGTGGCGAATAAATTTACGACAAAAATGCTAAATTAATAAAACAGCATGAAGAAGAAAAAAAAATACCATGTAAAATTCAATTTTACTTTTGCTTCATCACTTCCAGGTTTGTTCAATGAATTTTCTACATCAACTGCATTTTGGTCCTTTCAATCAGATTTTCAATCATTGTCTTCTTATCCTTATCAAATGTAGCTTCCAAAACAGTTTCATAATTCTAGAAATATGCAAACATTGTTAAAAATTTGTTATAACATATTTTGTTTAAAACCCATTTTTTAAAATAAAAATAATAACTTCAAAATAAAACCAGGCTATAACAATAAAACAATCCCATTAAATAAATAATTGTATAACAAATAGACTTCATAGTCAAGCATAAGATTGAAACGAATTTAAAGAATGTGTTTGAAAAAGAATTCAAAATGACAACTTTGTTATCCCTAAATTTATAAACTACCAATATTTCTCTGTATAAACACTGGTTTAGGGGGCTTTTGCCCCCAAATACCCTGGTATTATACAAAATATGAACATACCCTAATTTTTTTAAACTTTAAACAATTAATACTTCATTATCACTAATAGTGTCACACTCTACAAAATATAACACTTGAAAAATGGTTGTTCAAACTATCTAAAGATAAGTTTTTCAAATAAGAATACAATACAGTCGAACCTCGATACATCGTTTAATTTTACTGGTACCGTCACAAATGCTATTTTTATAACGCAAATAATATCAGGTCAGGGAATGTTTTAAAACTAGCCACTAATATATTGCTCAGAAATCTTACTGAGATTTTAAAAAAAATTGGAATTTATTTTGCTTAAAGAAGAAAAGCAGTAAATCATAAAAACGACGAAGAAAATAGTGCAATTAGGCAAAAATGCCTCAAACAAGATGTTTCATGCATTAGTTGGTGAAAATGTTGTGGAGTTCTCGCTAAAAGAGATGGTTGCAGGAGCTAAAGTGATATCGATAAAAACGGAACTGCAATTAGTGGCAGCAATTGAGAAATGCTACACATCATTTGATAATGACGAGAAACTTTCAGTATACACACTAATTTACAAAAGAAAAATGGTCTCCTGTTTCAAGTGTCAAAAATTTATTGTTTGCATTGAGTAGCTAAGGGTCAGCTCAAACTAACATTACCAAGTATTTTAAAAGAATAAATTCATCATTTTTTACTGCTCCTGAAATATTTTTTGTACTAATTACATAACATATTTAATGCCAACCAGGTGACCAAGTGGTTAGCGTGCCTGAGAGCAAAGCCAATGGCCGTGGGTTCAAATCTCACTCAGGGCATTGGATGTTTCTCTGTGTGTTGTCATTCTGTTGAGTGAATGTGGTCCACCCTATAAACAGGTATCTGTGGTGGTGTAGCGTGACTCGTCTCCGTGACCCGGCGGACACCTGTGATGGTTCACAGACGATAAATGAGTAACAAGTCTGACATTTACTAAGGCGAAGAACGAAAATTCAGTGTCGGCCGTTATTAAAATAATAATAATAAAATAAACAAGAAAAAACTCCTTTCAAATAATATTTTTAAAATTATTGCAAATTTATTAATTTTTTAAGTTAATTACCCTTCATAATACTTCAAAACATTATTTGATATTTTACGCTGATTGGTCTTCATTGTTTTCCTATATCTACCGCTCAAAATGAATGGTCCCATGTAAAAGGATCAAACAAGGTTCTACTCCAAAAAAAATAATAAAACTATTACATAAATATGAAAGAAATAGAGAGCAAAACTGACAACAGAGATCGCAGTTTGAATGAAAAAACCTCTACTTAATTTAAATTAATTAGTTCTTGATCGCAGGAATCCAAATTTCAGCAGCTAAGTTCAAACTTTTGATTTAAACATTATACCAGAATATTCTTTTTAAAACACTTTCAAGCGCGTTTTTTTTATGTTAATACATAAAATCAAATATATCAAAAAGAGACAGTAACAAAAAATGAAAGGAATTTTTTTTTTAAAAAATCGAAGAATCGTGTTATGTCTTTTTTTATTTAAACTGGAAAGGGTTAGAATGGAAAAATGCTTTAAATAAAATTATTTCTCACGAGCAATATTAATGACCGATGTTCAAGCTTTCACGATTGTAATTTCGTTGTTTTTGTATAGCTGTTTTGTATACAGAACAGTTATACAAACTGTAAGTATCACTGTCCTTTTACAGAATTTCTTTTTACAAATACATCCATCTTTTTAAAGATTACATTCATATTTATCATCAATACGTGCTTCATCAATACGAAAAACCTATGATTATTCAGTAATGCACAAAATTACTTGCATAACCTTAAAAAAAACACAAACCAAATACTCTTTCATTGAAGACATTTAAAAAAAAAATAAAAATTGCAATGGATCTAAAAAAAAACAACAAATATTCAATAAAGTTAAACATTATTACAAAAACTGTTTTAAAAAACAACATAAAACTACCTTAATAGCTTCTTGTACATCAGAAATAATTTTCTCAATATCAGAGTGGTTTTTAACGTATTTTTCATACAAATATTTCTGGCGGGCTCTTTTGATGATCTGGAAAGAAAATCATCGATCATTGGAAAGAAAATTTACTTTCTTTTAAATATACAACTTCTTTAAAATTAGATTTCTGACTGATTTCATTCAAATTTTGCATTTTTGGTTATAAAATTAGGAAAAAATAGAAAATATTTCACACTTAAATATAATGATAAAAATTAATTTTTGTAGAGAATTATCTTCGGAAAAACAAATTTTAAAATTGTGAGAGAACATTTTTTTTAAGAAGTTCTAGAGATATAATGAAATAAGTAAAATTAAAAGTTACAAACTTTATACTGCTTCCCTATCCAAACTGTTGGTATCATATTTCCCAGGATTGGAGCTACATCTCTATTTAGGGGGAATTTGTCTAAATCTGTTGGGGGAAAAAGTACGTTTTTTCCCGAGAAAGTTTGTTGTTGTGTCTGAATTATTAACTTAAAATATTGCATGTACTAGCTAGCATATTTGAGGTCAGGCTCCCTCGAATTATCAAGATTGAGTCCTAGTATATGAAATCCGATCATTAGAAAAAAGTTATTCAGGATGGATTATTTTTTATGTACTAGGACTCAATCTTAATGGTTCGAGGGGGCCTGACCCAAAATATTCTAATTAGAGCGGATGATATTATATTAAGATAGAGTCCTAGTACATGAAAATCCGATCATCAGAAAAAAGTTATCCTGGATGGTATTTTTTTTCATGTATTGTACAACTCAACAAATTAAGCATTAGAATTCTTGCTTATAATTATTAGAAAATGCATTAGCTAGTGTAGTGCATCCTCCAGTTAGGATTTTTTCCCCTGTAAATAATAAGATGCTCGAGAAAATAAATAAGAAAAGATAAGATATATACATGTAAAATAAGAAGATTAATATTAAAAAAAACAAGAAAAAAGCTAGACTTACCTTATCGTCAATATCTGTAATGGTTATGACATAAAACACATCCTAAGAAAAATATTCTGACAACACTCTACGCAAGATATCAAATGAGATATAAGATCTAAAAAGAAAAGAAAAATACTTTTTTTTATGCAGAACCAGGTGCATAGCCTGATTTTTCAACAAACAGTAAGCGCCTTTTGAATACTTTTTAAGCACTAAAAAATATTTTAAATCACATTCCAAAAAAAAAAAAAATCATTAATAGGATTTATGTGTGTGTAAAAAAAGTTATTTTTTTTCTACTGTTTAAAGTTCTTAAAAATTCAAAAACATTTTCAAAAACTTTATATTATCATGATAAAATTAACTAGTTTCTGATAAATATTGCAGAGCAAATTGTGAAAATTATGCATTTTTTATAATTTAGAATGACAATTTTTGCAGCAAAGAAAAAAATCTCCCTTTCAAAAGAGAAAATTAAGCTTTTTTTTCAAACCCCAAATTAAAAAAAGGCACCTTTACGGGCTTTTAAAAATTGTAAATAAAAAATAATAACCTTTAAACACTTTTTAAAAACGCTATACACCCTGTAGAAGCATTTATGATTGGCTTTAAATTTTAAAGGCAATGAATGATAAATGCATCTACAAAACATACACACATTTTGAACGTAGAGGCAAAGAAAATGCGGCTTATTATCAACCTAAATAAAACTAAAATTTTAAAAATTAATCCTAAACAATTAAACAACATATTCATAGAAAATAACAAACTAGAGAAGGCAAACAGTTTTATGTACCTTGGAAGCACAATTAACAACAAAAGAGAAGAATTGGTAAAGATATACTATTAAACAAAGTCTGAAGACTATTCTCAGTAAAATTTGGAAAAACAAAAACATAACAAATTCAAAATAAATCAGTGTTATCAATGTTAATTCTGTCTTACATAATGTATCCGAGTCATGACACTGCAATAAAAATAACGCGATAAAGTATTTATAAACAACAGTTTAAGAAGACACCTATCAAGTGATTTCATAAAATATTTAACGTGAAAAAATCCTTAGAAAAGCGAATCAAAAACCGATTGAGGAGAAAAATTAAAATAAGTAAATGAATCGGTTATGATCTACCCAAACCTGAAAAATTCGAAGGAAAACAAAGTTTTTGATTGGAACCCTCAGAGCAATAGAAAAAGAGGTAGACGTAGGAAGATTCTAAGAGAATTGAAACTGCCCTCTAAGAGAATAGAAGCCCTTTGTTCCAATTCGGAGTGAAGAGAAATATGTATGTAAATGTTAAATTTGAAAACACATCAAAAATGAAATACCTTGCATGTCCCATGTGTGATGCATCATACACAGTTGGTCCGCAGCTGTACCACAAAACTTTGTTCCCAAACTGAGGTATAAATACTTTCTATTTAAAATATATACATATATATATATACATATATACATATACATATATACATATACATATATACATATACATATATACATATACATATATACATATACATATACATATACATATACATATACACACACACACACACACATATATATATATATATATATATATATATATAAAGTTACTATGCGTTATAATACGTTTAATTAAGAAAATCAATTTCATTTTGTATTGAATATAGGGAAGAAAAAATAAAAAGGTAGAAAAAAGAACTGATTTTTTTTTAAATTAAAGTAATTCCCTAATAAATAATTCAAAATAATAGTTATAATAAATAATTCTCTAAAGTATATAATTCAGAAAATATCTAAATCGTTGATTTTAAATGTTTATTTAAACCAATCCACAGTTCATGTCTCCCTCCCTTATCACAATTTCAAGAAACCCCTTCTTAAAGATAAGGGTATTTATTTTATTTCAGTAGAACAGCATTTCATCTTCCCATCTTTTGTTTTCCCAGACGTATTGTCTTGTTTTGACGGTCACGTCCGGGTCACAATGTGGGGATAGAAGTTATAGACAATGTCAACCTTCATCTATGGAGAGGTACCCCAACATAAAATCGAGTTATCATGTCTTATATACTAGTGAATTGGAATTTTGTTTTTGTAGTGGTAGATACACTACAGTCCCATAACAAATGATATTCTTATTACATTAAAAGAGCTAGTTGAGACAGTTTTTGAAACTATCGGAGTTTTACATCCATCGTTCACAAATCGCTGTGGCAAAATTTTTTTGGGCTTTCTGCAACATTCCTCATCAGTACTAATATCTTTCAGCTAGGTATTTTTAATAATAACAACTGCACATGTTACTAATTTAAAGTAACAGAAACGTCAACTTCCAAAAAAAAAAAAAAAAAAAAAAAAAAAAAAAAAAAAAACAACTTTCCGGAAAAAATTAAATACTTTTTCAAATTGAATATGTAATATTGTTTTTATTCTAATATCATGAGCAATATTCTCGCATTTTGTAATAGGAAGACACAATAATTATTTACTTTTTTGCATTTTGTTTATCATCACATTAAAAAATAAATAAAAAGTTGTGATATCTGTTACTAAAACTACCACAAAAAATAGATCAACGGCGAAATCACGCAAATCGGACTCTTCAAAAGAGGTTACTAAATGTGTGATTCTATTTTGAGATTCAGTAATTGTAATAAATAATATCGTATTAAAAATATTGGTTTTTGAAAACAATGTGAAAATCAATAGTAATAAATGTATAAAAAATTTAATTTAGCAGAAAAGAAAACTAAATTTTTTACTTCATTATTCTTTTTTTCAATAATTATTCTCAAATGAGAATAGAAGAATCATAAGCATTTTTTCCTCACTCAGATGCACGAGAAAGCCATCTTTAAAATATAATTCTGAAGAAAAGATAAAACCTTTCAAAACTTTCTGCAGAAAAAAAAAGACAAATTTTTTTTACTTTACAAAAGAAAAATCTTTCTGCAAGAATTCGGTATTGTTCTGCGACAGCGCCGCCACGATTCTGCTGCGGTGTCAGAAATTATACCAATAGTTAAAAACTAATAATTTGGTGAAAATACCTCAAACATCACATTTGATGTTTATGCATCAGTTCATAAAACTTGCTATATTGCAGAAACTGATGAAGTACAGATCCAATACCATTGCCAACAATGAATATTTGCAATCGCTTTGAAACAATTTTCTGTCTGCAATACAAACTTTCTATTGTTTGCAGTTAATAGTCCCAGGAGATATGACTGAGGTTCAACTACAAAAAAGATTTCTTACCTGCAACACAATGTAATTAGTGAATGTGTGTTTAATGCATCTAACAACAAACTCAGTCTCGGATTCAGTGAGTTCAATAGGAAGAGAAGATTTAAACAATGGACTCAAGTTCAATGAAGAGACCTCTGGAACTGCCGACAATTGATCTGAAAAAATCAAACTAAAAATATCAGAGATGTTACAGCTCTTGTTTTAAAGAGAACTTGCTTAACTTTACAATAAAATAAAAGCTTTAGCGACAATCAGTTTTAAACTTTAATAAATGTGCCCTTTTTTTTTAAAGTGCAGGTAAGTCCTTTTTTAATATCAATCAAAATATTTATTTGTAATATTTATTATTGAATGAATTGAAAAGTATTGGCAAAGGTTAATAGATTTGGATGCTTTTTCTTCCATAGGGGTGCACAATCTGCGGCCCGCCGACTGCTTATGTGCAGCCTGCGAAAGCTTTTGAACACAATCATATCTGCCAACATTGGTTAAATAAAATAACGGAGATTTTACTAGCTACATGTTTTAGGCTATGAGTAAAGTTTTAATACATTATGCCTAGTCATGCAAGTCAAAAAGAGAAATTCAAAATCGGAAATAATATAAACACTTACATTTAGTGAAGTAAAAAATATGTATATGAATATTAACTGAAGAAGATTTTTTAAACCATTATTTATAACTACTTAAACTATTAACACTCAACATACTGCAGTACTGGGCATTGCACTATCTGTTGAAGAATGTGAAAAGTATTTTTGACACTAGCAGATATTTTATCGCCAATTTCTTTAACAAATACGGAGAAATTTGAGAATATATTGGTAAACAGGAAACAGACATGAAATACAGGAGTCTTCAAACAGGATTCTTCGAACAGGAGACTATTCAGGTATACAAAATAATTTTTTTTCTCCAAAATTTCTTAAACAAATGATGAAAATTTTAAATTGCTCTTTTGAGTTATTACTTTTTGACGTATACAAATGACGTTTCGATCCTTCTTTCGGCAGTTACAACTACTTATGTCCGTACAATTTTTAAAATCCCGAAACGCTTCATACGATATTTTGACCAATGAGTTATCGATCGCATATTTGATTAATCATTTTTTGACGTGATTTACTTCTGCCGATTTCATCGAATATATCTGGATTATTCGGCAGTTATGGCAACGTATTTTCGCAAAGTTTTAAAAATCTTGAAATTTTAAGTGTGATTATATTTTTAATCCTGAAGTTGAATCACACATTTAAATAATCTTTTTTCTCTACACTTTCTTTGCAAGCTTTATCGCAAATATGAAGGATTTTTTTCAAATAGTTATTCCTACGCTTTTCCACGAGTTTTTTCTGACGTAAATCTAAATTAATTTTAAGTAGTTATTACCACTTTTCAACGAGATTTTAAAAAATGTCATTTTTTATTACGGTATTATTAGGCACTCAAGTCTTAAATTGTCCATAACATGTTGCCAGGTATATATATTAATATAAATTAAAAAAAATCACAATAGACCCATTGGTTATCTGAAATGTTCTGTGAAAAAGTACAATAAAAACAAAAAAAATAAATGTTAAACCCTTATATCGTTACATGGCATATGTCAATTCATGTTGGCCGCTTAATCAGAGCTCCGATGCATCAAGATGATGGCTGCTATACCAGTGCACCGACTTACTCTTTAAATTGAGCTTAGAAACTATGCATACTCCAGACGTTCTAGAAAAACACCATTTTTATCTGGAAAACAAGCGAGACAGCTATTTTCCTCTAAAACAGTAGGCTGCCAAAATAAATATCAGGCTGTATGTAGAATTATTAATTGTTATTGAAAAATGAACTAACTGACTTTTTCAGCATCGCTTGTAGTGGAAATAATTCAATAAAAGAAAAGGGAACAAATGTTGCACTAACCGGAGAATGTTTCATATGCAGTTTAAAATTTAAGGCACTTATACTGTGGCTTTATTTTTCTTGGAGCAAGAGTTTCAAAAAATTGTGTTAAACTAAACAAAGAAAAGGATAAATACGTCACCTGCAAATATATCTTGACGTGAAGCAGCAACTTTATCTTTGGACTTCCCAATGGTGGAAACATCTGAAAATGACAAATCAACAATATCAAATAATCATACTTACATACACAGGATATCTGCAACATTTCAGACTTTCAAATTCATGACTTTCCAGGACAAATTTGAAGAGCTTTTCATGACTGAAAGTTACTATTTTCTCCGACAAAAACGCAACAATAAATTTAAAAAAGCATTATAATAACATTAATTGAAATGGTAGGTATAACCAAAACTGTTATACTCTGCGTCTTCATATTTATAGATTTTAAATACAAAAAAACAGATTAGCGAAAGAGTTGAAGCAATAAAATAGCTGAAAAAAATACAAAAACAATTTTTTTTCTTTTTCTCTGCAGGATCATATTCTAAAGATACTTTTCTTGTTCATCGGAAAAAAACGAAAGACTCCTAATTTTTCTGTTCTCATTTCGGAATTAAAAAAATTCGCCAATGATTGGATTGCTTCAGTTAGAATTTTGAATTGATAACATATAAAAAAAAAATAATAACAAAAGTTCTGAAATCACAAGAAGTTTAAAAGATAATTCGCTCTAGAAAGTGTGTTTTTTTCATTTTTTTTAAAGAACACTATAATTTTTACAGAATATGATTAAAACATTTTATATTTTAATAAAATATGACTGTGAGTGGGGATTATGTTACAAATTCAGATATTCGCAACACCTTAAAAATGGAGGGGAAGGGGATAGGTTCCATTTCAAAAATTAGATTTTTCGACGACCAAAAACTATTACTTTCCATGATTTGTTTATAAAAAATAGTTAAAATCGTGTCATTTCATGACTAATTTTGCTCAATAACGAACTTTATGAGTTTCCATGATTTCTCATGAGTTTCCAGGTGCGCAGATACCCTACATACACTAACACATAATACATGCACTTAAATTCTAGTCAAAAGAAACTTACCAGCTTTCTTATCTTCCATCAAAGGTTGAATAGCCACGGGCACAATTTTGATATCGACGGGCAATTCTGAAGGTCCTAATGAGTACTGATACAAAGCTTTTTTCCAAACCAACAACAGAAACTGACAAACCTTAAAAAAATGCGTTGATGAGCAGTGACAGGGAGCACTTTCGTCGCCTCGTTATTGTAATCATGTGGAACATTCAAAGTTGAAAACCTTAGACAGGGTAAAAATTAGCTGCCAGCTCTGCCCCTAGATTAAAATACGCCCCATTATAGTTTCAGTTACTCCTAAACTAACACACTTTCCAGCTCATTATGCTTTGTATTGTAAGTGCCAGTCTATTCACGGGAGGTCGGTGGTTTGTATCCCAGCTGAGGAGACTGAATTTTATCAAATATTATTTTGCAAGTGGATAAGTATTTATTAATTATTTATAAGTTAGTTTTCAATTAAAATTTTTTTTTAAAAAAACTTAAAATTTATAAGAACAAAAAAAATGAATCGATGTTTAATATTTTTAATTAAAACATAAGGATTATTTTTTATTTTTAAAAAAATTATAATAAATATGTTTTAATAACTAAATTTTTTATTTATAATAAATTTAAGTTCTTATTAAACTTAATTATGAAAATATAAACAAAACTATATTATCAGGCTTGCTTAAAAATAAAAAAGGACTATTTATTACTTAACTATAATCCATTAAATTTCAAATAATCAGAATGCATTCGAAATTAATTTTGTATTTTTAATAGAATGATTTTCCAATTATGTAATAAATAGTTTTCTTATTTTTAACTAGCCGAACATACTTTTGTTTACTCATTCATAATTAAATTTAATACAAAATTTAAATTATTTATTATAAAATTGAAAAAAAAAATTCAGTTAGTTTATCAAAAAATTTTAAATGACAATTAAAAGAAAAATCCATACATTTTGAAAAAAAGAATAAACAATTAAATACTTAGTTTTTTTTGCTTCTAAAATTTAAAATTTTTTTAGAAATAATTTAAATTAAAATACAATATAAACAGAATAAAATATACCAAATAGTTCTTAGAACAGAAGTTTGGAGGTAAAAATCAAATACCCCATCTGAAATTTGAACCCCCCCCCCTCCACAGCTTCTCCGGCAGAAAGCGGATAGCCTAACCATTAAACCACAAATCCACAAATTGTGAGTTTAAATGAATTGAAACCTTAATGTAACTTTTTTTAACCCCAAAGCAGATCCGACAGTTAACTTTTACCTTATCCAATGCTTTCAACCATACTTTTGCATTTAAGAGTAATTTCATTTTAATAGAAATTGAACAGATGTGTACTTCATGTGTTAGTGAAAAAGCAGCATTTAGTAACATCAGCTTAAAACAATATGGCGCAAGTAGGAAACCATCTTTGCACTAAAAAATTAAGCTTTTTCAAAATATAATCCTGTATATTCAAATCTTCTTCCTCTAAACTATTGCAAATATAAATTTTAAAACTTTACCAGGGTTTCCACTCAAATCTGGGAAAAAAATTTCCTGTACATATTTCAGGGTGCGTAAGCAAATCTCCCAACAAAAAATAAGCACCTTTAAAGTGCTTTTTAAGCACTCAGAAAATATTTTTAAGCACTAAACACATTAACAAAGTAATTTTCGAGGACTTTACATAATCATGATTAAATAACTAGTTTCTGACAAAAACTCTTTTCTTGATTATATTAGCCACCATAAAAAGATTGAGAGATTTTTCAGTTCATCAGAGGGTGGGAAATGAAGCCTGAAATCGAGAATATCTCAAGAAAATGCAGCAGAGTTGCACATGAGAGTGCCAGCAGCATCTCAACTAATCCAGCTCAGTAGACGCGCATGCAGACCCCCAAGTATTTCATCAAATATGTCACGATGATGGGTGCTATCATACACTACGGACAAACAGCATGCCGAAATGAATTGTGGTTGAATGAATTGTGAAAACGTTGAATAGAACAATGTGATAATCATGCTTTGCATAATACGCAGCGGAAAACAACATGGTAAAGAAAAAAATCTTCGAAAAGGGAAAATTAAGCACTCTTTAAAATTACCTCATGAAAAAGTAGTTTTAATTGCTTTTTAAAAACGAACATCGTAAATAAGCACCTTTAAGCATTTTTTAAAAACGCTACGCACCATGCATTATTCACAATATATTAAAAGGAAACACAATTACTGTGCTCTTGTGTGAGCTATATTAGGCTAACTATGCTAGTTTTAATTGCTGCAAAGACTTAGAGAGAAAAAAAGGAGCAGCTGAACATAGTTAAATAATGTTATACTAAATGAAATAGATTAGTATAGTTGGAATAACAACCTATGCCATAGATTATGCATTGAGTGGTCACCAATTTTCAAAGACGAAATGAAACTAATTTCCTTGTATTTTTTAAAATTGTAAAGAAAAATCAAAATTCTCTGTTATTTCAGGTGATTTTAAAATTTTCTATATTTCCCCTGTGGAATGGCAACCCTTGATAATTAGCAAACTGCACATATTTTCTATTTGGAAACCATCTCTGGCATAGTTGATTTTAGACTGAAAAATTAAGCTTTTTTAAAACATCACTACATACCTACTTCCATTAAACTATTGTGAATATAAATTTCAAAGCTTTATTTATAAATTCAATAAAGAAAAGAGATGTACCATTCAAGATGAATTGGGAGTAAAGTCCTTTTTGCTTCTTTCTGATATAGGATATTTAAATAGTAGGTTGCTCTGTCGCTCACTTCATCATCACAATCCAGGAGGCCTCTCTGCAGAAGAACTAAAATATTTGGCAGAAGCTCTTCACAGTGAGCACCAAACTTAGCCAAAGAACTGACAGTAGCTGCATAATAAATGTATATACTTTCAAAACAATGATCAATCACATGAATGTAAATACATGACTGCCAACATTGAAGAAATAAAATAACAGAGATTTCACTTGCGACATTTATTAGGCTACGAGTAAAGTTTTGATACATCATGCAGAATTATGTATCAAAATTAATTATGTATTAAATATGTATCAGAATTATTAAAGTCAAAAAGAGAAATTCAAAATTGAAAATAATATAAGTACTTACATTTAGCAAAATAATATGTATATACTAGGGGGCTAAGCCCCCAGTTCGCTGCCGCTAACCAACCCCGATTATTGCTTTGCAATATTGCTTCGCAATAATTGTCTTTTCTTGGCAGAAAACAATTTTTCTAGTAAATTTAAAATTATTCACTTAACATATATGTACTAAAAGGAATTCTGTTTACTTACTCTTGTGCCTCTACTTCCCACGTCTAAATATTACTCTCAAATATTACTTTACCCAAATATTAGATCTCTTGGTGAACGGAAGTGATTTTTCGAAGTAATCATTTTTTAAAATAACATTTATATTCTTATAGCATTGTATTGTTCAAACAAATTTGATGAGTTCACAAACATAATTTAATACTCTCGCTTATAGTAGCAGTACTGGAAAATAAGTTTAAATTAGGGATACAAAAATATTCAAAGAAAAACAATACCTTTACGACTATTGTTAATTTTGTGCTGATGACAACCTAAACAATATGGAAATGAATGAGGGAAAACTGGATCCTACCACGTGATTTTCCAGCCAATAAAAATGCACCGACAACAATGGAAAACTGCGACACCATCATTAGAATTTTATATATTGTAAGAAATCTTAATCTAAAGAAGATTTTTTAAACCATTATTTATAAATTATTTTATAACCGTTGTTAAACAGCCAACCCAATTGCTTTAGTTTACGGCTACTAATGTTCAACTCTGTCGCCTTGTCAAATTGAACCCAATCCAGAAGACAAGGGAACTCCTGAATCAATCAAATACTAGGCGAAATTTGCCTTCGTGGGGGACTTTTTGAAGGAACTAACCCACATTTGCATTGCATGGAGAGGAAAACCACGAAAACGTCCACCTGACAGCAAGGAGTACTTAAACTGTTAACACTCAACTTAGCAATAACATGTGCTAGCAATAGCACTGTCTGTTGAGGAATAAGAGAAGTATTTTTGCCACCAGCGGATATTTTACTGGGTAAAATTTTTTTAAAAATTACTTTCTTCAAAAACTACAGAGACATTTTAGAATATATGGGTTAACAGGTTATAGTCGTAAAATACAGGAGTCTTCATTAAACACTTGGCAGGATGGTAACAGGACACTTGGCAGGTATGGTAATAATAAAATTCGAAAATATCGTTTTGCTTCACAAGAGATTAGGGGCATTGAGAACGAAAAATACAATTATTAAATAAGGTTGTTCAAATATTTTTTTCATTTCAAAAAATTTTATAAAAGTAATTTTATGTTAAAGTTATAAATATTATTATTCTTCAAAACTTATAAATCAAACGAATTCTTGAATATTTCTTTTCTTCTTAAAATTACGTGCCATGTAAACAAATGTCTTCATTGCTCTATTTTGTTTCTCAATTTTGCCATATTTTATACTAAATTTCAATAAAACACCCACTTACACAAATGTTTTATCTATACCTAATATTTGTATTTTTTTAAGGATCAGCATGCACTTATGTACACTGGTTATCATAAATTAAGGAAAATTCACAAAAATCGCGATAACTCAAGAAATTACACATGGAATTTTATGAAACTTACCCACAATATACAACACATAGTAAGGTATTAAACAACATAAAAAGAAATTATCAGACATTAATAGTAGTATAGAAATTAGCACATGTATAAAATAAACAAATTGGAAGTATCGGTTTGCAATAGAAAAAGTACCTTTAATATGGAATATGATTGCCTCTAGAAGCAATACAGCACAAACAGCGATGTGTGATGCTTTCAATTATGCGGTCTATCAGTTCAATAGGAAGTGAGAGCCATTGCTCTTGTAAAGCAGTTGCAAGCGTGGCAAGGGTCTGAGGGGGCGGATTGATGGCAGATACACGCCTCCCTAGAGCATCCCAAACGTGCTCGATAGGATTCAAGTCCGGGGATCGAGCTGGCCACTCCATGCGAGTAATTGTTTCCTGTTGAAGATAATCATCAACAATGCGAGCTCTGTGTGGTCTTGCATTATCGTCCTGTAACAGAAAGCAATCACCAATTGCCCCGGCATATGGGCGCACATAAGCATCAAGGATGTTGTCTCGATAAACCTGAGCATTCACGGTTCCCCTTGGAAAGACATGGAGGTATGTGCGCCCTCCTAAGGATATGCCTCCCCAAACACAGACACTGCCTCTTCCGTATGCATCTCTTTCACGGATGTTTGATGGATGATAACGGGTCCCAGGTTCTCTCCATATCAAATAACGTCTACTGTCACTTTCTAGACTAAACCTGGACTCATCCGTAAAGAGAACAGGCCTCCATTGATCTGACGTCCAGTGGACATGTTGTCGGGCCCACTGCAAACGGTCTCTCCTATGGCGTGATGTGAGCGGCACGCAAATGGCTGGTCGTCTCGCATACAGACCACCTTCGTGGAGCCTTCTGCGCACAGTTGACGTTGACACCAACCTTCCGGTGGCTGCAGCAAGAGAGGATCTAAGATGTGTCGGAGTAGCGGTTCTATTCCTGCGTGCACTTAATGTCAAATATCGGTCATCGGCACTGGTCGTAACAGTTGGCCGTCCTTGACTGAACCTCCTAGATGCCGAATCTGTGGTTTGAAATTGCCTCCAAAGTCTATGAACCACAGATGGACTCACATTTAGCCATCTGGCCACTTCTGATTGACTCTGCCCTGCCTCTAGTCTCCCGATGGCTCTCCATCGTAGTTCTTCAGGCAAATGATGCCTAGAGGTCATTATTACGAATTGGCTATCTCAGATTTTCAATGTCGCAATCACAGTAAAATTTGTGTGCTTTCTCTCAAACTTGGACTTTTATGCTCCAGGCAGATGACGTAAGCCGAGTGCAGCGCCACTAATTTGCATATTGCAATTTTACTCAGCTACTCTTAGTGGACAACATATGCAAATTTTGCACGGTTTGGCTTACTTTTGAAAGAGTTATCGCTATTTTTGTGATTTTTCCTTAATTTATGATAACCAGTGTATGTGCATATATAATGACAAAAACTACAACCAAATAATTGCATTTGCATTAAAAACTTTGAAAAAGAAACAAAATGCTTAAAACTCAGGAAAATGAAGAAAGAAAAAATTGCATTATAAACGAACTAACATTGTTAACATTTAAGTGTTTAATAGCAATGTCTTACACATGTTGTATAAGATAATGTGGTTATTAGGTATCAAACTATTTTTATTCCATGATGATTTACATTTATTAATTAGCACTAATTATTTTGATACTTTTTAATTCGTAAATAGACTAAAGACAAATCTTCCCCTCACTAGCAAACAAATGTTAACCACAGCGCCAAAGAAGAGAAGCTGTCTTTTTTTCCAGAAGTCAACGAGTGCAGCAGTTTGCCAAACCAATGAACTGAGACTGTGAGACTTCTAAACAGACCCCTGAGACTATATTACTTCAATAAATGAGCCAAACTTAGGAGATATGCTAATCAATCTTTTATTATTCCTAATTTAACTTATCATCTTCCAGTTTAATTTCTTTATGCTTCTTTCACAGGTTCAAATTAATTTTTACTCAATCATTCTTAACGATATGAATTTTTCTTCTTCATGACATGTTTAACATAATTAAATTTAACTATGCCATTACGTTTAAGGAAAAATTTCTACAGTTATATCCCTCGGTAGCAGATACCCTCCAGTAGATGATTTTTCATCTAAGACTTCTTTATATTTTTAAAAAGTAAACAGAGATGACTCCTTTTTAAAAACATCACTTAATTTGAATAAAGAGCTGAATAGAGAAAGAACAACAATTAAAGATTGTTTTCCCCCTGTTACTTGATTTCTGGCTAAACTTAAAGATTTATTTCAGTTTTTTTTTTTTTTTTGCAGGATGCGTAGCCAAATTCTTTAACAAAAAATAAGCACATTTTAAGCACTTTTCAAGCACTCAAAAAATATTTTCAAGCACTTTAAAAAAATATAATCAGGCAGAGTTGGGAAGTTTTTGACAATTGATGGTTTTACCCAGTTTTATTTGCTTGCCAGTGACAAAGAGGACGGCGAGTCACCAACAATGAAATGAACAAGAGAAAAAAAGTTTTTCTATCGCCATTAGAGAAAAAAATTTGACAATGTCAATTTTAGTCATAAAAAAAGTTACTCACACTTTGATAATTTTTGTAATAATTTGGTAAGTAAAGTGTTAAGTACATGGAAAGTTAGATACAACAAATACTCCATGCAACAAAAAATTCGCTATTACGACAAATTTTCAAGTTACTAACAAAATTTTGTCATTAAAGATCTCAAAAACATTTATATAACAGTTTAAAAATTTTTATCTTACCACTGTAGAAATTTGTAAACCCAACAAACAATTTCGGCTCTACTTTTATCGATTAAAAGGAAACGGCCAAAACTAACTTTCGTTAAACATTATTCTTCTTTATCTTCGAACATCATCGGGTAAATGAATCTAAATGAAATGAAATGAATGAAATGAATGAAATGAATGAAATGAATGAAATGAGTGAATGAATGAAATGAAATGAATCTAAATGAATGAAATGAAATGAATCTAATCTAAATGAAAAAATTTCATTTAGTCTACTAATCCATTAAAATTATTACCAAAACAAATTTTAGCAAACTTTCCCCTCCTATAAACCACAGTTGTAAAATAGATACAAAATAAATGAATTTGTTGGAAAAAAAAATCAAAAATGAGTGTGCAAAACAATTTTTAGATTTCTTTTTGCCTAGTAAGTATAATGTTTCATCCTAATAATAGTGCTTTGTAGGAAATCGTAGAATTAACCTGCATTTGCGTTACGTAAAGCAGAAAAACCACGAAAATCTCCCACGGTTAGCCTGACCGCAAGGGGACTCTAACCTATGATCCTTCTAACATTGAGGATATTTTAAGTCAGCCTTGTGATCGGTGAAGCCGGAATTCGTATCGACCAGCCATCTCTGGGATTCCAACCCTGTTCATCTCATAATTTGTTTTCGTTTGATGTTCCACAGCAAGTTTCTTTTTTCATTTTTGTGGACAGCAGTTATTTTTTCATGATTTTAAGTAATTTCGTTCATTATCATAGGAAATCTAATAAGCAAAGGAATAATTGGAAATCGAATTATTCAGATTGAGTCCTAGAACGTGAAGATCCGATCATTAGATATAAAGTTATTCAGGGTGTTCCATTTTTTCCCCTATTTTCTGCGCTGTACTTTCTCGTTTGGATGATATAAAAAAGCATTAAACATTTAAATATTTCACGATTTTTTATCATTTCCTTAATTAAATATTCACTGTCAAGAAGAACATAGAGTTCAAAGGTTAAAAAAATAAATTCGTTAAAAGTACTTTAGAATAACAAATTATCTCATGTAAAAGACGAATCAACATTTCTTAATAACTTGTTAAGCAAGCCAATTTTTTATTCCAAAACATTTTAAACATTTATGTGAATTATGCTAACCAGTAACGTATGTGAAAAGTATTGAAGTAGTAACTATATTTTAAAAATAAGTAAGTAATTATAGTTAACTACAATTGTAATAAAGTAGTTGTAATTAACTACAAAGAAAATGTAATTTTATCGACCACCCTTTTATTCAGAAGCCGGCCCATATTACTGAATGGAACAATCTTGTTTGCTTCGATAAATTGTCACAGTTATTGTCAATATTGCTTAGTTTTTCTTTTGTTGCTAGTTTTTTTTTACTTCCATCTATGGCCTTTCAAAATTTAGGAGGAATTAATTCTTTGCTCAATTTACACTAATAATAATGTGATCTGATTGATAATCATCTAGAATTTCTAGAACTACAGATCTATTAACTTTTTAAAAACTATTCTGTTGGCATTTTTTTCGGTCATTTTGTCAGTCTTTTTTTCAGTCACTGAAAAGAGATAATTTATTTTTACCCTTTCAATGTAAACTTTACCATTTCCAAATCAAATCTTTAGTTTGAAATCTTTTTCTTATGGGAGTTTCCTTCATTTGATTTTTTTATTAAATATTTGAACTGAAACTGTTTTTTTTATCATGCGTTTTATTATTTACCTGCAAATATATTATTCACATTATATATTTTGATTAATTTATCTTTCTTTCTTAATAAATGTGACATCTCGTCAGATACTAAACATTTAAAATGAATTGATTCATTTGGAGGTAAAAAATATATTTTATTAATTCAATACTATTTGTATTTATACTTTGCATGTAATATTTGCATTGGGAAGCAAATTGATTTATTAAATAAAATAGAATTGAATATACATGCATGGTTCCATTTCTATTCCCAAAATTTTGTACTTATTTTCGATTTTAAAAGAACGTAAATTTTCATCATTGTCTGTCAAAAAATTAAAAAAATTTTATTACATTAAATAAATAATCTCAGGAATCTAAAGCATTAACCTATTATCCGATTGAAAACTTCAAAAATTACTCAAACAAGAAATAACAGTATGCATGTTTCAAGCGCTCATAAACAGGCGCCCATTTCCAAAACGTGAATCAGAAGAAACAAATATGATTTGAAATATAAAACTAAGAGCTCCTATTTAAGAATGAAATAAATAACGGGAAGATAAAAAACTAGAAAAAAAACCACAGTAGCCGAAAGAGAACAAAAAAGATAACATGATCATTTTTCCATCTCTGTTTATCATAAGCGTTTTTCCAACTCATATTAATTCTAATCACCCTAATTGTCAGAATATTTCTGCATTTCATACTTCCGATTTGCACACACTTAACTTTTACAATCTTCTAACTTCATTTAATCTAAGAAATTAACATCCATCACTAGTTTGATGTTAGCAATGGATTTAATCACTTCTATCGTTGATATCTCTTTGTTAAGCAAACTAGACCTCTTCATCAAATCCTTACAGAGATTCTTCCAAAAGAATTTTACTGTTTTCTTCCCGCTCGTTAGAAAATTGCTAATATCTTCTTCTGTTTTGGTTTTAAAGTAATTTTAAGGCCAGCTAACAAAAACCAAATTTAGATCTCTTAAAGATTCTATTAGCTTTAATGATCACTGGGGCATATACTACATTCATTGTCAGTGTGACATTGGCTACATCGGAATTAGACGCCCTTTAAAATTTAGACTTAAGGAATAAAATAGTCCGTTATCAAAACAATCATCAATTGCTGCAAACTGTGGAAATTACGGGCATAAATTCAATTTCGATGTCAAAATTATTTCCAGTACTGTCACATCAGCTCATTTTGATGCCTTGAAATCTTGTCTTATTCAAATGAATGCTTGAGCCGCGATGGCTCAAAGGATAGAGCGTTCGCTTTCCAATGGACGTGAGCCGGGTTCAAATTCCAGCGATGACTGGTCGATACGAATTCCTCATCCGGCTTGCACCGATCACCGTGCTGACGTGAAATACCCTCAGTGGTAGACGGATCATAGGTTCCCCTTGCCGTCAGGCTAACCATGGGAGGTTTTCCTCTAAGTGTTAAGCAAATGCGGGTTAGTTTCATCAAAAAGTCCTCCACGAAGGCCCATTACTTGATTCAGGAGATCCCTTGTCTTTTGGTTCAAATTCACAAAAGCGTTGAATATTAGTAGTCGTAAACCCCAAACGATGGTTATAAAATGAATTCCCTTGTTCAGATCCTCACCACCTCTCCATACTGAGTGGAAATGCATTTTACCTTGATTTGCCCTTCTCGACCCTTCTTCCTGTTCTGTGGATTATCTCTCTCGGCTAGAGTGGGTTTTTTTCTAGCTTTGTTTCTCAACTTTATTTTTTCCATTTTTCGTGGACAACTTTTGTTTTATTTTAAATCACTTTTGTTTCTTTTCATTCACGTTTTGCATGTCTTGAAAACGGCTCCTGTTTTGAGCGCTTAAAGCATGTCGACTGTTATATCCTGCTTATATGTTTTTTGAAGCGAGCGAAATTTTTAATTTTGTAGAATCTTTGTTATAATTCAAAAATGGAACGTTTACATAACTTTTAACTAAATAATAATGCATAAGAATATTTGATAAATAAATAGCCGAAACTACATCCTCACTCAATTTATTCTGTAATAAATGAGCATCTCTAAATTATGTAGGGGTGAACAACCTTTTTGAGTAAAGGGCCACATGGACAGCAGATTAACCAACGAAGGCCGCAAGCCAAAGTACTTAGACAAACATTTTTAGTAATTGTAAGTAGTGATTGCTATATAAACATCATTGTTCAAGGCACTAAATTGCCATCAGATAACCTTGTAATAGTAACCTTGTAAAGGTTGGCATAAAATCAAATATTTTTAAACGTTTAAAATAAAAAACTGATAACTTAGAAGATAAAATACAATCAGAATCAATATATCAGGAAATTTTTTTTAGTCAAATTGAAATAATTAAAAGCAATGGGAAAATTCATGTTTTTTTATCACTTTACACAATACAAAAGTCCATTTTTTCATAGAATTAAATTTAAGAAAATAAATAATCTAGTTATTAAAATAAATGCAAGTTAAATACTTTGATTCAAAGAAAATTTTTAGAGGGTTAAAAATGATTAAAATTAAAATAAAACCCCTTTTTAGCTCAAATGAGATCCGGCATTTATTAAGGAATATATTTAAATTTTAAAATAATTGGCATAAATATAGCACGTCATTTAAATGCGAGATTCAAAATTAAAGTTTCTCAATAACGTAAAAATAATATTGGGACTTTCGAAGCCTTGTAGAAATGTGTAGCAATAATTGCCAAAGTAACGATTCGTAAATAATTTGATTTGCTATAAAATCGTCACATAATAATATCTCGTGCTAAAAATATCCAAAGTTTAAAAATCACGCGAAATGAGTCGCGATAACTGCAGAAAAAAGGATCAAAAGTCAATCAGATTTGAGATGAAGTTTGCGCAAATAAAGCATTTCATTATAAAGCATAATTAGCTTTAATAAAGTATTTTCATTACTTTCAAGACGTTAGTACATAGTTCGATTTCATAAAAAAATTTCGGTTTCCGTAACTGCGTGAAAATGGGTAGCAATAACTACAGAAAAGTCATTGGCTTTACGGCGAAATCGGCACATACGAAGAGCGTCAAAAATATCGGAATTTTTGAAACTACTCGTAAATCCGTAGCATTAACCATCGGGGAAAAAAAACGATCGAAAAGCTACACTGGTTGAGATTGGGTACACCAAAAACTTTATTGCGCAATGAAAATACAATTTAAAAAAAAAAAAAACGATATATATTTTTTTTCATTTTGTTCAGGCTGCTGCTGCGGGTCGCACATAGAGTGTTGGCAGGCCGCATGTTTTGCCCCCTACTTCAGACAATTAAAATTAAATTTCTTTAAACGAGTTTAATATACATTTTCTCAATATATCCTTCATTGATGTTTTTTTCAAAGATGCCCAGCATACATTTGCCCGGTATTCCCTACAAAGCTCGTAAAGTAACTACATGGACCCATTTGGGCAATATTTTCAAAATTAAAAAGACGGAAATGTTTATAATTTAAAAGTTCATCAAATAATATAAAATTAAGAAGCGTTTCTAAGCAGCAATAAAAAAATTCATTAACAAAAAAATAATTGTGAAAATTGTTATAAAATGTAGTATTATTTTCATTGAAATATGCTTACATTACATTCATTAAGACAAAAAAAAATTTCGTGTAAGGAATTTTTTATTTTATCTAAGAAATAAAATGTGGGGTATGGGCAATATTTACCAAATCAATGAACAAACCATTTAGTTGAATGCTTGTTTTTTTTATGAATTTTTTTTATTTTATTTACTGACTTAATCCTTCATTAAAACATAATGATACATTTTAAAAGGAATAATATAAATTTTCAAAACATTTCATTCGTCAATAACAGTTTTAAGTTTTAAAAAGAACTTTAATAGTTTAAAAATTTCTCAACAGAAAGTATTTACTCCAATTGAATTACTGTTTATTTTAGGAAGTCTTAAGAATCCTTGACAATAGCAGAAAAATAAAATTAGTGAAAAATATACGTCACACTGTTAATAAAAAATATTTATTGAAATGGTGCGTTTGCGCAACTTTGGCCGACAATGGGTTGAAATCAATTGAATCTAAATGTAGATCACACGAAATTTAAAACAAAAGTAAAAACAAAATTAAGACGATTAAAATTGATAATAAAAATTGAAAAGCGAATTAAGGCAAATAAGAAGGATTGCGCTTGACTTAGGAATGAACTGGTCCTTAGGACTTAAAACTTTTTAACCAAAAATAGGTCCCTATCGAAAATATTAAATATCTACTTATATATAAGATATATCCGAAAAGTAAATATTTAAGTATAAAAATAAAAAATACCATTTTTTTTGAATTACTAATAATTTCATAAGCTATTAAAACCAAAAATTAGCTGTCATTTCCATCAAGGGATTCATGTTAATCCGATTCATATTAATCAAGGGATTCATTTTGATCAGATTCATATTAATCAGTGGGATTTAATATGAAACAAAACTTTTTTTCTTAATACTATACAGACATTCATAACTGTGTATTTTAAAATAACATCATTATCACCGACACCTCTATAATGTGAGCAGTGCACAAAAAAATTAACTCCTTTAATAACTATTGATTTAATGATCGGTTATTCGCCTTCAAAGACTCAATCTTACTGTTTCGAAAGTCTACCATTAAATAGGCTGATTATATAGAGAACCCAAAATTTTAAGTTACAAAATCAGATGCGAAAACGTACTTTCTTACCTAAAGTAGTATTCTTACGTAGAGCAGAGGCAGTTTTTAAAAAGAAATTTAGATTTCTGACTGCCAAAATATGGGGGAAGCCGTACTCTATTCCCAATAATTTCGTAGGGAAACAATCAAAATTTAAGACTCATTATTATAAATTCACTTCTTTGCATAATTCGCTAAATCTCGATAATTTTTTAAGCATATTGCACATAAATATAAAACTCATTTATCCGAAAATAATTACATGTAAAGAATAATTTTAATTATTTTTTTATTATATTACTTAATAGCAGCTTAAAAATTTTTGAATTGTAAGGAATCTGGAATTTTACATAATTTTGAAGTATTTAATTTCAAATGACAAAATGCAAAATTTAAATGAAATCGGTTGGAAAGTTAAAGAGAAATAAAATCCAACTATACATTTTTAAACGGAATTCTCAAAAGTTATTTTCATAGATTTTATTCAAATATTTTTGCTATTTGAAATAATCTAAAAATGTCAAATGATTTGTATACCTTACAACTCAAAATTATTATTTTTAAATATATTTATAATAAAAATAACCGATGAAACATATACGAATAGTCATTAATGCGAGAATTAAAACGAATAGTTAATAATATTATAGCGAATAGTTATTAATACAATGCATACATCAAAATTTTCAAATTTCATGTATATCTCTATGAAAATTTAGTTCAGTGGCCTCCCCACCCCAATGAAAAAATCCTCTGCCAGCCTTAATGGATCATCTTCATTTTTCAGATGGATCATTTTTCAATGTGAATAGAAAATATTACAAAATCTTGTAGAGAGTCGTGGTGGTTGAGAGGATAGAGCGCTCGTCTTCCAATGAGGTGAACCGAATCCCAGCGATGGCTCCCGCACCCCGCTCGCACCGACCACAGTGATGAAGTAAAATATCCTCAGCGGTAGATGGATCATGGGTTAGAATTCTAACCCACAATTCTCTTAGAATCGTGTGGGGTTCTCGTGGTTTTCCTCTCCATGTAACTCTAATGCGGGTTAGTTCCATTAAAATGTCCTCCACGAAGGCAAATTTCTCCCAATACTCGATCCAGGAGATCCTTGCTTACTGGATTGGGTTAAATATTACTAGACTACCTAGTTTAATATTAGTAGTCTTAAGCCCATAATTGAGTCTTCTGTTCAAAGATGGTTATAAAATATAAAATATCAAAAAAAAAATCTTGTAGAATATGTATGACAAAATTGCTGTACAGAAGTTTGCTTACGGGTTTTTTTAAAGCTTTTCTTTGATTTATATCAAATAATTTGTTTGTATGCCTGTACTTCATACAAGTTATTTTGCTATGAAACGAAGTCGGTAAAATACTTTTTTTAAACGAGTGTGATGTACTAATAACCCATTTTGCACTGGATTTCGTACATTGATTGGTAAATGAAGTATTTTCTATCACATGTCAATTTTGCATTCATAATTTTATTATAAGCAATTGGAACTGATTTATAATAAACGTATGGTTTAAATTCTTTTTAAACAATATCAGTAACAACCATGTAAGCATTAAAAATAATTCAACCGGAAAATATTCTTTCAAAAATCATGTTTCAAATTTATTTTCGTAATTTTTGAAGTTTTAAAAAACAATTTCAATTATATAATCCTTGTCAATAAACCAGCAAATTTAGAATATAAATTACAGTTTTAACAATATTCAAACTTTAAAAAAGGAAAATATAAAAATCATACTTTGTTTTAATTCTTGGAGATGTAGTAGTACCTTTTTTTTATGCCGCACTTTAAATAGTTTAAACTACCTATGATATAAACACACACAAAAAATTGCTATTGTGATTTTATATTTATTTTTAAAAAAAATTTGAATGAATTTTTCTTTGCAAAATGCATTTTGCTTACGCAAAGCTAAATGCATTTTGCAAAATGCATTTAGCTAATAATAGCATAAAATTTAGAAATACAGCTTTCGAGTTCAGTTTATTATCCTGAATTAACTTAATATTACACTTAAGAAAAGTTTTTATAAATGAATATGTATTTCTTTTTTGCTGTTTTTCAGAGAGAAGGTTTAAAAATAAAAAAAAGGTAAGCAAAAATAAATAAATAAAGGATTAAGAGTTATTCGCATCTCTAGTAAAAAAACTTAAAATTCTGTTGTTGTTGTTGTTTCTAATGTCACTTGCCAATACCAGCAAGCCTGCTTGGTGAAACTAAGCGAATTTAAGGAAAAAGTGCGTCTCTTGTGCTTCAGTGGCGCCATCTATAGCCAACGATACGAAGTCAGTCACACACACGTCATAGCCCATTTACAGGGCGGCCCATTTATATATCCATTTATTCATCCACAGATCGTAATTTTGACCTGAACCAGAGAACGATCAATCTCCAATTCATTTTTTGTATTTTGTAACCTTCGTTGAACAGCAGATCCAGTTTTTGGATTTACGACTACTAATGTTCAACTCCGTAGCATTGTAATTTTGAACCACTCCAGAAAAAAGGAAACTCCCGGATCAGTACCTCCAGAGGTATGATTTGTTTTTTGAACATAAAAGACTTTGTAACCCGTTAGATATAACGAGCACCAGTCACCATTTACTACATGGGAAGTCTTCGGTAGGCGGTGATTTAACCAACGACCTCTTGGACATGGCCCAACGCCTTATTTAACCAGACTAACCTGGCCCTACTTAAAATTATCTTAAATATTTCCATTTCCTATTTCGGATCAAAATTTCTGGTCTAGGAATACCAAAAAAGATTTTACGTATGTATAGATATTTCTTATATATAAACCAGTATACTTTTAATGAAAAATGACATAACAAAATAGTAATTTTTGAATAAAAATAGTAATTTTTGAATAAAAATTCTCAAACTAAATGTCCTTCTCTGTTTGCATTATATCAAAAAGTTTACCCATTTTTGTCAAAAATAAGATAAGAATAAAACAACTTTGTGAACAACATCATTAACCATATGACAAATTTTGGTTCAGCTAAATCCTCTTATCCAGAAAGTGGATTTTGACGTCATAATCAATCCCGCCTCTTTTTGAGTCACGTGAAGACGCTTTAAGCTAATTTTGAGTTATAATTTTAATAAATTCAGATTAATTTTGAAGAATGATCAGTTGATTTTTGAAAGTTTTCAGTTATAGACTAGTTAAAATAATCAACATTACTCGATTACCCTACGTATGCAGGTTGCTCGTTCTTAATATTAATTTTACCTCTTTGAGTATTCCGCTATATCTCAAGAACTTTCAACGAAAATTAAAAATTTTCCGTCCAAAATTATAAATTTTTTTGTCTATAGATAAACCCAAGCCAAAATTTTAATAATTATTTATTCAAAACTTTATAGTTATTTTATTCTATAAAAATTAATTAAAAATTAGAATAAAAAATTATTTTATTTAATAAAAGCCGAAAAAAATTGAATTGTAAGGTTTAAATTTTAGCATCGTTTTAATTAATCTAATTTAAAATGGCGAAACACAAAATGTGGTAAAATCAGACAAATAGTTTCTTAAAAATTGAATTTTGAAAAAGTCGTTTTTTTTTTTTTTTCAAATGTGTAAGTCTTACGTTTAAAAATTAATTTCTCAGTAACTATTCTGACGATATCTTTCAAATTTCGTATTTCACCATTAAAAATTGCAAATTGATGCAAAACTTGTATACGAATTCAATTTTCTTTACTAATACTAAATAAAATAATAAAAGATAAAAAGTATTTACTAAGAGTTTTATTTTGCTTGAAATTAT